>NW_027650547.1:0-67020 GCF_965287045.1 Carcharhinus amblyrhynchos | reverse complement strand
AGTAAACCTAGTCTCCAGCTTCCAGACTTCAGAGACAGGAAAGAATAAGTCTTTGAAATTGTCTAAGAAAACTTAGCTGTCTCCAGTCACATCTCCTGACCTGGCAATTATCCCAACCGAGCTCTACTCTGCAATCCCAGGGGAACGTTAAAATAACAGAATACTGCACTAGTTCAGGTTAAAAGAAACATGATGTCAATCATGCAGAATGGAGCAGATGTGAATCACAGAGACTGTCATGGTAGAGGACCGCTACATCATGCCACCATCTTGGGACATACTGGGTAACAAACTCCACTGCTCTGCGATATGTTTTCTACTTTCTTTATGTCTAATATAATACAATAAGCCATTCGATGCTTTAAGACCCGGTGATATTTTGTTACCTTGCAAAAGCGTGCCTCAAGCTTAAGTAATTTGGAAGAGCCTTCAAAAAGTATAAATTCTAGGTAAATCTGTAAGCGTATATATTCACCAATACCCTGTATAACCGCAGCATAACCTCTAATTGTATATTCAATTCCCCTCTCAGTAAAAGATAACAATCTTTTTGCTTTCCAAATTGCTTGCTGTACCTGCATACTAACCATTTGTGATTCATGCACCAGGACACCCAGATCCTCCTGCATCTCAGCTCTGCAATCTCTTTCCATGTAGATAATGTTTTTTATTCTTCCTGTCAAAATGGACAATTTCACATTTTCCCATGTTATACTTCACTTGCCAGATTTTTACCCACTCATTTAACCTATCTATATTCCTATGTAGCCTCCTAGTGTTGTCTTCACAACTTATTTTCCTACCCATCTTTGTATCATCAGCAAATTTAGCAACCATAATTTCAGTCCCTTCATCCAAGTCATTTATATAAATTATAAAAAGTTGAGACCCCAGCACTGATCTCTGTGGCATATCACTCATTACATCTTGAATAGGTGGACATGAGACAAATGTAAGTTTAATGCAGAGAAGTATGAAGTGATTCAGTTTGGTAGAAAGAACATAGGAAGGCGATATAAAATAGAGTATGAAGTGGATACGGGAGCAGAGGGACATGGATGTCAATGTATGTCATTGAAGGTAGCAGAACATGTTGACAAAGCAATTAATAGAGCATCCTGGGTTTTATTAGTAGGGTCATAGAGTAGATGAGCACGGAGATTATGTTGAATTTATATAAGTTACAAGTTCAGTTTCAGCTAGAATATTGCATCCAGTTCTTTGTGTTGCACTTTCGGAAGGATCATACCCTACAGTGCAGAAAGAGGCCATTTGGCCCATCGAGGCAAAAATCCAGCTCTATATTTAATGGGTTTTCAATCTGCAAGAAATTAGTGTAATATTCCAGGCTAGGAGAATGTGGGGATTATTTTTAGAGGGAGTTAAGGTTTGAAGTGTTGTTGGATAGGAATCTTGTTACTGTAATAATCATCTGAAGCAAATGCAAATAATTCTGATTTTTGAGATATGTTACAAGTTCAAACTAACAAAGTTTACAAATGTAAGTTTGACAAATGGGGTGGCAGTGATGTTTATGAAGTGTGATCTATGGACCGTTCTAGGTTTTCAGTGCATCCAGACTGACATGTTTTCACTTTCTCACATAAAAAAACACTCTAATGCAGATCTCTAATGCGGATACTTGAGTATCTTGTGGCTCTTGCCTTCTTGGTGAGTTGCAATGCTGAAAGGTGCTGTGAAAATTAACTTTGTGAATTGTTGCAGTAGATGCTAGATAATATTTGTACATCAGGAGGTGAAGAATGCATCGCATTAAGCCTCTGGAAAGTGGTGAACTCACTCAGTCCCCAGGACTTTCGTGATGGCCGAATTGATAAATGTAGTTCTGGTGAAGATGAGATTATTAAATCTTTTCTTGTTGGACATTATCATTAGCTGAAGTTTATGTTGTGTGAATATTACCTTATATTTGTCAGCCCCATTTTGATGTTCACGTCCTTCTATAGGCCGACTTGAGCTATGTTAGAGCTGAAGAATTGTGAATAGGACATAGAACATTACAGCACAGAACAGGCCCTTCGGCCCACGATGTTGCGCCGACCAGTTAAAAAAACAATGACCCTCTAACCTAAACCAAACCCTTACCATCCATAAACCTATCCACGGATCTCTTAAACGCCCCCAAACTAGGCGCATTTACAACTGCAGCAGGCAGGGCATTCCAATCCCTCACCACCCTCTGGGTAAAGAACCTACCCCTGACATCCGTCCTATAACTACCACCCCTTAATTTAAAGCTATGCCCCCTCATGCTAGCTTTCTCCATCTGAGGAAAAAGGCTATCACTGTCCACCCTATCTAAACCTCTAATCATCTTATGTTTCAATAAGGTCCCCTCGTAGCCGCCTTCTTTCTAACGAAAACAACCTCAAATCCCTCGGTATCTCCTCATAGGACCTCCCCTCCATACCAGGCAACATCCTGGTAAACCTCCTCTGCACCCTCTCAAGCCTCCACATCCTTCCTATAATGTGGGGACCAGAACTGCACACAATACTCCAAGTGCGGCCGCACCAGAGTTTTGTACAGTTGCAACATGACGCTGCGGCTCCTAAATTCAGTCCCCCTACCAATAAACGCCAAGACACCGTATGCCTTCCTAACAACCCTATCTACTTGATTCCCAACTTTCAGGGATCTATGTACACATACACCTAGATTCCTCTGTTCATCCACACTATTCAGAGTCCTACCATTAGCCCTATACTCTACACATCCGTTATTCCTGCCAAAGTGAATTACCTCACACTTTTCCGCATTAAACTCCATCCTCCACCTCTCGGCCCAGCTCTGCAACTTGTCCAAGTCTCCCTGTAGACTAAGACACCCTTCCTCACTATCTACCACACCTCCGACTTTGGTGTCATCAGCAAATTTACTAATCCACCCAACTATACCCTCATCCAGATCATTTATAAAAATTACAAACAGCAGTGGCCCCAAAACAGATCCCTGAGGCACACCACTCATAACTGAACTCCATGTCGAATACTTACCATCAACCACCACCCTCTGTCTCCTATCCGCCAGCCAATTCCTAATCCAATTTCCTAGATCACCCTCAATCCCATACATTTGCAATTTCTGCAGAAGCCTTCCATGGTGAACCTTATCAAACGCCTTACTAAAGTCCATATATACCACGTCAACTGCCTTATCCCCATCCACCTCTTTGGTCACTTTCTCAAAAAACTCAATAAGGTTAGTAAGGCACGACCTACCCTCCACAAAACCATGCTGACTATCTCTAATCAATTCATTACTCTCCAAATAACTATAAATCCTATCCCTAATAATTTTTTCTAAAACCTTGCCCACAACAGAAGTAAGACTCACCGGTCTATAATCCCCGGGGAAGTCTCTGTTCCCCTTCTTAAACAATGGGACAACATTCGCTAACCTCCAATCTTCTGGCACTATACCGGTGACCAACGACGACCTGAAGATCAGAGCCAGAGGCTCTGCAATCGCCTCCCTTGCCTCCCAGAGAATCCTGGGGTAAATCCCGTCTGGCCCAGGGGACTTACCTATTTTCAAACCCTCAAGAATATCCAGCACATCCTCCTTATCAACTGCAATACTGTCCGGTTTACAACCCTGTAACCCAGTGTTCTCCACAGCTACATTTATGTCCCCCTGCGTGAACACCGAAGAGAAATATTGGTTCAATGCCTCTCCAATCTCGTCCGGTTCCACACATAAATTCCCACTGCTGTCTCTAACTGGCCCTAATCTTGCCCTAACCAACCTTTTGTTCTTAACATATCTGTAGAATGCCTTAGGATTCTCCTTAATCCTATCAGCCAAAGTCTTCTCATGTCCTCTTTTAGCCCTTCTTAACTCTCTCTTTAACTCCCTCCTAGCCAATCTAAAGCTTTCTAGTGCACTACCTGAGCCCTCAAGTCTCATCCGGACATGAGCCTCCTTTTTCTTTTTAACCAGCGAATCAACTTTCCTAGTGCACCACGGTTCCCTAGCTCGACCAATTCCTCCTTGCCTAACAGGGACATACATATCAAGGACTCGCAATAGCTGCTCCTTGAAAAAACTCCACATTTCGGACGTTCCGAGACCCTGTAATCTCCTAGTCCAACCTATGCTTCCTAATTCTCTCCTAATAGCCTCATAATTACCCTTCCCCCAGCTAAAACTACGGACCCAAGGTTCATGCCTATCCCTTTCCATCACTAAGGTGAACGTAACCGAATTGTGGTCACTATCACCAAAATGCACCCCAACTTCCAAGTCTAGCACCTGGTCTGGCTCATTTCCCAGCACCAAATCCAATATAGCCTCACCTCTAGTTGGCCTATCAACATACTGAGTCAAGAAACCTTCCTGCACGCTCTGTACAAAAACTGACCCCTCTAATGAGCTAGAGCTATAGCTATTCCAATCAATATTAGTAAAGTTAAAGTCCCCCATAACAATTACCCTATTACTTTCACTCCTATCCCGGATCGTCTCCGCAATCCTTTCCTCAACCTCTCTAGAACTTTTAGGAGGTCTATAAAAGACTCCCAACAGGGTGACCTCTCCTGTCCTATTTCTAACCTCAGCCCATACTACCTCAACAGACAAGTCCTCATCAAACTTCCTCTCTGACACCGTGATACAATCCTTGACTAATAATGCTACCCCTCCCCCCCTTCTACCTCCTCCTCTACTCCTACTGAAGCATTTGAACCCCGGAACCTGCAACAACCATTCCTGACCCTGCTCTATCCATGTCTCTGAAATGGCCACAACATCAAAGTCCCAGGTACTGATCCACGCTGCAAGTTCATCCACTTTATTGCGAATACTCAGAATGGAGTTGAACAGTGTAAAATCAACAGTAATAATGAAAATACATTAAGAAGCCCAACCAGTCAAGGGTGAACAAAGTAAATATAAGGTTTTGTAGATATTTTGGAACCTTGGAGTATGCAGAAATAAATTCTGCAGAACATTTTCTCTTTGTTAAAAGGGTTGGATGGTGTTGATAATTCAGTCCATCAATATTCCCTACCCCATTAAAAGGCACCTGCTTTGACTATGTACCTACCCAAAATAGTAATGGTAAAATAAGGGATATGGAGATCACATCTGTGTTTGTGTGTTGTGTTCCTGTGCTACATTGAATGAGTAAAAAAATGAATAATAAACAAAAATATGTATTCTTGTACGAAATATTCTTCAGTTTTACGTTTGGAAAATTGAATGCATTTGGTTTGTAACAAAACAATTATAATCTGCTTCTTTATCTCAGGCAAGTTTGTTTATTTCTGAAGCGGGGAGCTGATCAAGGTGCATTAGATGAAGAAGAGAAGGACCCGCTCACTATCGCTGTTGAAGCTGCAAATGCAGATATAGTTACATTGTGCGTATTGTATTTCTGGCGTTTGTTCTTTACATATTGTTTGCATTCTGCATACTTTGAAATTGGGAATATAGGAACAAGAGATTGAATAGTCTACCTCCTGAGACTGTTCCTTCATTTATTAAGATCATGGCTAATCTGAGTCCTAATTCTATTTTCCTGCCTTGGCTCAATATCCCTTAATATCCTTGACTAGCAAAAATCAATCACCAATTTAAACAAATTAGTGACGTATCCTCTACTGCTGCTTTGTGAGAGAGTGTTCCACACTTCTACCACCCTTCACATGAAGTGTTTTCTAATTACTCCCCTAAATGGTCTGGCTCTGATCTATAGTCATGTCTCCTTGCCCTAGATTCCTCCCAACAACAAAATTTTTTTTTCAGTCTGATCCTTTAAAAATCCTTTCAAAACTCTAAAATCTTAATCAAATTGTCTCTCTAACTTTCTATGTTCAAGATCCAGTTCGTGTAACCTCTCCTCTTTAGCTATGTCAAAGAATATTCGTCTTTTTTGGCTTGATGGCAGCATCCTGTCTGTGGTGAATACCACTCAAGTTGCTACTGCATAGTAGCAACATTAAACAGCTAGATTCACCTGTTTACCTCACCCTTCTGAGGTAAACTGGATACTTTTCAGGGCTGAAAGTGAAAGCCATTTATTAATTTACACAATATACAGCACAAAATGATCCAATCAGGGTAGCTATTTTTTCGGTGTGCCCTATTTCAGCTCCAAGCTTGCATGGTGAGCAAATAGCTCAGGCCCTATTTACAAGATTGCCAATAAGACCAATCTTGTAGCATATGGAACTGTAAGAATCTCAACATGTACATTGACAGGTGAAGGTAGGCTTGCGGTAAACAGTGGTAGTGAACCCCCTGGTAGATTTCTCAACTAGAACTAATGCACAGGACCCAGTTTTTTCAGACAGAAAGAACACATGCATACATTGCACATGTTTAAGCTAAACAAAATAAGTGACGGCTGTTCTATGACGCATTGCTTGGAGCACTTCCTTGACTGATTAGTGTTAAACTAATTTAGTCTGGACTAAATTTCAATCAATGTTTGGCAATTAACTGTCAATTATCTGATGCATTCTCCATCGCAACACCTCTATCAACCAGTGTCTACTTGTCAACCAATCAGCACTTTATTCTCATACAGTAGAAATTGAAGTTTGAGTTTCATGTTCAAAATCTCCGCTGCGCTCGATCTGCCTGTCTTTTTATTTGCCACTGTTAGGTTTGTTGAACAAGTTTTTATAGGTGAATATTGCTTTTTGGTTGCAGTGTAATTAACTTTCCCATGTCAAAGAAGTGAAGATAAAATCCAGGACGTAGTTTTCTATATAATAATAGGGACGAAATCACCTGACCAAAATGACAGGCCATAAAATTAAAATGATCATATCAACTATGGATTATTTATTACAGTATTCATTCTAAAATAGCTTTAATCTCATTTTGTGTGTGTGTGTGCCTACATAAAATATTTGGAAAAGGTACATTTATTGTCACCAAACAAGTTGCAATTAATGTTTGGTTCTATCACACTTTATTATGTGCTTTTGCAAATTACAGTACTTTTTTTCATAGGTTGCGTCTAGCAAAAATGAATGACGAGATGCGAGAATCCGAAGGCCTTGGACAGTCAGGTCAATATTCCAATAACAGTCATACAGAGATGCAATATAAAAAATGCATGCAGGAATTTATTAGTTTGCAGCTGCAAGATTCTTGAGCCTTATTTAAAAAAGAGTTATCTAAATATCTACTGTTAGGGGCTGGGGAAAGGGATGGGAGCCTTATTAATCTTGTTATTTGGCAGTAGATGCCATTCTTAAAGGATGTATCTCACTTGGTTGGAGGACCAATATGGTAACCAGGTAAATCCCAAGGAAGTGTATCTTACGATCTGAAAAAAGCAGATACCAAAGCTATTTGGCAAATATAAGCAATGCACCTCAAAAAAATTACAGTATTTAATTACATTTTTTGTTTATTTCAGTCTTCTATATTGCATAACTTGAAGTTTAGGTAAAGATAAATAATGCATAAAAGTATGAACTAAAATTGACTTTTATTAGAATGATTGGAGGTTTGTCCTTAGTTTTCTCTTTTCCCACCCCAACCCAAAGGCTCTGATACTTGTGTGGTAAAATGGGCACTGATAGCTCACTGATACCTCACCATTCTTTGTGTTAGTTCAGCCAAAAGGTATGCAACCATGGAGTGCCTCACAGCCAATTCCAAACCCATCCTTACCTGATGCCCATAAACTTGCACTTTGCAGGAGGAGTCATTGGATAATAATCAGGAACAGGAACCCTGGCTGACTTTTTGCTTTGAAGCCCAGGTACTTGGAAGGAAATATTAGTATTCCCCTGACTCGTGGATTGGGGTTCAAAGCTGAGGTCACTTGATTTGAATGTTTTAGTACCACTTTAGATGGTGCATTTATCCAGTTGGCCATCAGAGGTGCAACAGATTCTGGCGATTTTTTTTTTCTGTTACATGCACACTTTTTCTTTTCTTGCACTTTAGCCCCAGTAGGCCCTTCTTGATTGGAAAACAAAATGTTTGTTTTAAATTTATTATTCCCTTGAAATTCTTAGCTGAGATCTGAATTTCGTCACAGCTGAAGTCACTGGAAGGAATTCATGGCCTATCAATAAGCAGCAATGCACAAACATAACACGTTATGGCACCTTGGCAGCCTGGTTTAGATATGGTTTAATTATTGGGAATATTTACGAAAATCTTGCCATTGAACTGGTTTTAAAATATAAACATCAATGTTTATTTTTAATTAAAGTCTGATAAAGAAGTGCAGTGTAAATGGAAAATATTGTGATTTCAGCCAGTTTCTATTTTTAACTGTGCTGTTACTTTCTTTTGTCAGAAAAGGACAGTACAATGTGGACATTAAGTATTATATATGGTATTTTTATTGCTTTGGATTTTTTAAAAAATCCAAGTTAATTCATATACTTCAAAAATAAAGCCATATTTTTCTCTGAATATTAGCAAATTTTATGAACTCATCTATTTTTGCATATGGTTTTGTTTGGTTTTCCTTTTGGCAATTTAAATTTATAAAATATTCCCAGGATTGAAGCGTAACCTAGTCGTACAAAATTAGGTAACAGTAGTAACGTTTTAAAATTTATTTTGATACATCTATAAAGGAAAATCATGATGTGGGAAAGTGTTGCTTAAATATGAGAGATGAATGACAGCAAGTTATTAAAAAGCATTGTTATTACTTGAGATTCTGTAACTAGCTGTAACAGTTTTGTAGCTGTGGACCATATCTCGTTAATAGTTATAAACTTTATTATGATAATAAATGAGCTCTGTAGTTTACTAGGAAGAGACCACAAGTAAATAGTTATGCACTTAAAAGAAAGCCATATGCAATGTTCTGTTTAGCTTTTATATTTAGCTTTGAGTTGTCAATCATGAAAGACAAATTGGTGCTACCAAATACATCTGATTTTTTTTCTTGTTATTGCTTTTAATCTTGTCTGTACTGTATTTGTCTTTTTGTATGTTGTGTGCCTTTGAGTTCCTAATCTCGATGGTAATAGCAGCTTTGCTGTATTTATGTACTTCCTGCACTTAATGCAGCATTGCTGTAAAAAGAAATGAAGCTCCTGATGTTGGGTTTAATATTCTTCTTGAGGTTAAGACTGCAAGTTTTTTTGCCACTAAATATTAAAATATGCTTTTAAGAAAAACAGCTGATAGGATTAACCTGCATTAATATTCCAAAGTTTATGCTACTTTAGTTGTCTGTATAATGTGATACATATCTCAAGATCTGAGTTAATTCAAACTCTTGCAGTTGTATTGGTATTTTTAGCAAATAACACTTTACTTACAACTCCTGCTTCAAATATAACTATGTTACCTTCACAGAAGTTTTCCAATTGTTTATGTTGATTATCAGCTGCCTTTGAGTATCATGCCATCTTTTTGGTTTGCAGGCTGATTTCTTAAAACAAGCATTACATTCAGATACTTTTTGAAATACTTTCCCAACAGGCCATCTTTGGGGATTGATTAACCTGTTCCTTATACTGAATGGCATAACGTTTCAGTACTTGTCTGAAAATTATTTCAGGCACAACCTTACAGAAAAAATTCTAAGTGTTGAACGAGCGAGAAAACGGGAGAGTTTCAGACTTTTTTTTGGGAGAGTTTGAAAATGCAATCTCATGGCATTTAGTACAAAATGTGATTCTCTCCAGGCTGGCTGCTAAGCTGTAGGAGCACCATTGCACAGGCACCATAATCTCCCAATATACTGGGAGATCTCCTGCTACCCCACGGACATTGCCAACACCTTCCTCAATCATGCCCCCCTGCAGTTTGCCCACTTCTCTCCCATCCTGGCAGAGTTCCCCTTTGCCGCCCTCATAGCTCCATCCCACAGGCTGTGCCCCCATTCAGACCATGTCATTAATATTTGAAAGGGCTTGAAGCCAATCTTGCTGGCAAAACAGGGTTCATATGATCAAGAGAAGCAAAAATAGGGTGCATTTCTGATTTTTTTTGGCCTTCTGTCTGATCTTAGCACATCACCTCACCGAAAGTTGGGCGGGATGAGGTTGTAAGATTGCGCCCTTAAACTTTCCAGATCACAGTTGCACCTATAAAGTTGTCAGACATTTAAAACAGCAGTTGCTGCAATATTATTTAAAAATCTTAAGTCATGGTGAAATCTACATGTAGTATTTTTATGTCATAGGTGCAAATGGGCAAAATATTAATCGTATTGAAATTTGCAGTTGATTTGATTATATTTATAAACAACAATTACAACTTGCAATGAATTATGATTTTGCTTCTACCAGTGTTATATATGGATCTTATTGTATATGAAATTTTTGCATAACTTTATATTTCTGTTTAAAAGGAAAACTGCCAATTTGTTTTCAGCTTAGTTAGTGCTAATGATCATTACTCTGGTTATAAGTAGTTCTTGTTTTCCGGTATCTACTCATTTAGATTACTGGTTTTAAGATGAATTGATTTCTGATTCACTGCAGAAGATAATTGGTTCAAAAAACTGAAGTAAACCCAGTAAAACTCCTATTTTTCAGTTTTCACTTTCAAATAGAATTAATGGAAATACTAGCAGAATTGGAAACAAAATGAAATATGGAAATTTTTACATTACTCTGTGTAAAGTGAAGTGCTTTCAAGTTCTTATTTGTGAATATTAGTGGTTTTACGCTAAATATCCAACCTACTTCACTAAATTGTTTAAGATTTGAGTCATTTGAATTCTGAAAAATAGATTTTAAAAAATCAGATAACTATATTAGATTAGTATGAAAGAAGCATGAGACTCTGAATTAGATCAATATGTGGCAGTGAAATTAAATTAATCTCTATTTAATTGATTAGTAGCTGCATTATAATGCATACTATCGACTTAAATATGCACTTGGTCTAAAACATGTTCTTATAATTCCATTTCAACTAGCCAGAAATGGGGTTATCTTTTGTGTATTAAAGACATCTTATTTATTTACTTTTGCCAATCAGTTCTCCTCTTACTCTTCCTATTTCCCAAACACACACCATCTCTGATTGAGGGGACAAGCTGCTTCCAACTACCTCTCAGTGCCTCTCGAGCACTAACCCTTGTGTGATGTGTAGCAATAATATCAGGGGAAGTCACTTTTCCTCCTTTATGTGGGTTGCAATTTTGTCTATCTGGTACCTACCCAAATCAATGCCGATACTGCTAGAATGCAGTGGTTTAGCAAACTGGGATTGCGCGAACAAAGTACCATAAAATGATGAGTCTGAACTTTGATGCTCTGCTGAGCTTTTGTGTGCCAGTGAGTAACTTTTTCCCACAGGAAGAAAAAAATGAAGGAAAGTTTTTTGGGGCTGCTGTTTGTGTAGTTCGATGAATGATTCAGGGCAGCATTGATGGAGGCCTAGCAGCAGAGTAACCATTGATGAGGAGGAGAAAGGAAATGTTTTTGGGGTTGAGGTTAAATTGGTGGGAAAGTCATCTTCCTAAAATGCAAATTCCAAAAGGCACATTTCTTAAATCTGGAATTAGTGGTGAAATAAAGAATTTGGAAGTTTTGAAGCAAATGTTTAAAAGTTGAAGCTGCTATCATCTTTCATACAAGCTGTCTCTTGATTCTTGCACTCTTGATTTCTATTTTTTTGCTGCTCTGAGGTTTATGCAGGTATGATAGTTATTACCTTGTGTGGTGTCTACATTTCTATTTTCTTTCAGTATTGTGAGCTATTTACTGATCATGTCAGAAATTTTTGCATGTCTTTTTTCCTATGGTACTATTTTACACTTGTACTGCTACGATGCTGCTCATTAACATTTTTATCTGAATCTTTTTTGACATGTAACATCTTTTTTGAATTCTCCACAACTAATTATTGTTAATTCTTGAGAGATAACAAATTATGCTCAATAAGCAATGTTGTAGCTGAGTTGTATTGAAAATCCCGCAATCCTTTAAGATATATTGACACTTTTCAGTGTAGTGTGTATGCGTTCCTTATATTGATGTTAGCAAGGTATTCTGTGAAGGGTGATGAATTACCTGATAATTCCAATATAGAGCCATGCTGTGGCTGTAATTCAGACAAAATAGTACCAAAAAATCTTTAATATATTCCATTCTGGTGCAGGTTTGCAATACACAAATTTGGACTTGAGATTCAGTTTGGGAGTGAATAATTGGGTTAAATTGTTGTGTTTTGATGCCATCTGAGCTTGTAGATTTGATTTTGTCCTTTACTTCTCTCCTGATCTCCATTGTCCTCTGTAGATTGGATCAAAATATACTGCTGCATTTGAAGAGTTAGCCTCCTTTTATCTGAGATTTCATTATAGCTGTTCTACATAACTTGCCAATACTTTGCAAAGTATTTAACGATAAAATATCAACAGTAACTCTTACAGCACCCTTTAATCTTTAAAGCAAAGTTCAAAATGCGTCAACTGGACATTGATACTGGAAAAGTTGAGAGGAAACAAAGAGATGATAACAAAAACATGAATGTTGTTTTACGTTGGGGGAAGTAGGAGGGAAGGTACATAGTTTAGTTCCAACAAGGTAGATTACATAGGAGAAGTGATGTTATGAAATTGGGTGTTTGACAATGCTGAATGTTGTGGAAAGGTTAATCAGTTACAGATAGCCCTGATGAAAACACATAATGCCTTCTCAGAGTCCATTATTAAGGATGAGATTTTGGAATACTTGGAAGTCCATGGTAGAATAGGATGAAGTCGGCATGGTTTCATCAAGAGGAGGTCATGCCTGACAAACCTATTTGAATTCTTTGAGGAGATGAAACAAGTTAGATAAGGAGAGCCAGTGGATGTAATCATCTTGGATTTCCAGAAGGCCTTTGATAAGGTGCTGCACAGGAGGCTGCTGAGTAAGATAAAAGCCCATGGTGTTAGAAGCAAGGTATTAGCATGAGTAGAAGATTGGCTGACTGGTAGAAGGCAGAGAGTGGAGATAAAAAGAATCCTTTTGTGGATGGCAGCTGGTAATGTGTAGTTCCGCAGGGGTTAGTGTTGGGACACAACTTTTCACTTTATACATCAGCGATCTAGATGAAGGAACTGAGGGCATTGTGGCTGAGATGATTCAAAGGTAGGTGGAGGGACAGGTAGTATGAGGTGGCAGGGAGGCTGCATAAGGACTTGGACAGGTTAGGAGAGTGAGCAAAGAATAGGCAGATGGAATACAACATGGGAAAGTGTGACAATATGCACTTTGGTAAAAAGAATAGAGGTGTAGACTATTTTCTAACGGGCGGAGAATTCTGAAATTGGAAGCGCAAAGGGACTTGGAAGACTTCTTGGGATTCTCTTAAAGTTAACTTGCAGGTTGAGTTGGTAGTTCGGAGGCAGATGCAATATTAGCATTCAGTTTGAGGACTAGAACACAAAAGCAGAGATGTACTGGTGAGGCTTTTTAAGGTTGTGGTCAGACCACATTTGGATTATTGTGACCAATTTTGGACCCCGTACCTAAGGAAGGATGTGCTGACCCAGGAGAGGGTTTAGAGGAGGTTCACAAGAATGATCCTGGAAATGAAAAGCTTGACGTGTGAGGAGTGTTTGAGGAGTCTGGGTCCATACTCGATGGAGTTTAGAAGGATGAGGGGGATCCCATTGAAACTTACAGAATACTGAAAGGCCTGGATAGAATGGATGTGTGGAAGATGTTTCCATTAGTAAGAGAGGCTAGGCTGTGAGGACGCTGCCCCAGTAAATGGGTGACCTTTAGAACCAAGGTGCGGAGGAATTTCTTCAGACAGAGGGTGGTTAATCTATGGAATTTCTTGCCACTGAAGGCTGTGGAGGCCAGGTCATTGACTGTGTTTAAGACTGAGATTGATGGGTCCTTGCTTGGTAAGGGAATCAAAGTATATGGGGAAAAGGCAGGAGAATGATGTTGAGAAACTTATCTGCCATGATTGAATGGCAGAGCAGTCTCGATGGGCCGGATGGCCTGATCCTGCTCCTTTTATCTAATGGTCTTATAGGTAGTGCAGAAGTCACATTAGAGCACAGGCTGTTGTTTGGAAGACTGGAGAAGCTGGACCAAAGAACATTTAAAGAAATATTTAGAAATATCAATTATTAATGGGTTTGATCAAGTAAATAAGGAAACTCTTACAAATGGCTGGTGTGTCAGGAATTAGAGAATATAGCTTTGGGAAAAAGAATCATTGGGGCAATGAGCCTTTGTTGTAAGCAGGGAGTGGCAATGGTTTGGACTGCATTACCTGAATGAACGGTGCAACCAGATCACAACTTTCAGAAGGGAGTTGGATACGTAGTAGAATTGGGAAATTTTCAGGGTTGTGGCATAATTGACAATTATATGATGAAATGCAAGTTATACGAGAAATAAAAAGCAGGTTTTCTAATTTAAATGCTTTAAAACATAAAAACATTCAGTAGATGTTTGGTATAAATTGACATTGTAGAATGAAATGTAACTTATACTAGAAATAAAGCATATTGTATAATTTTATGAAGTGCAATTTATTCTAGTTCTAAGATTGTGCATTTTACAGATGTGTATACTGTTAGATTATCATAAGTTACAATTTTAAAAATATTTTATGAAATTATTTGCTTCAGTAACTCAAAATTTTATCTTCTTGCAGGTGATGCAACCTACCAGGATATTTTCAGAGACTTTTCCCATATGGCCTCACATAACCCAGAAATACTAAATCGTTTCCCGCGGCGATCAGAGACTGATTAAATTTTCTCACTCGAGAGCTGTAATCATTCTTTTGGTGCAATCATCTTGAAGCATATTCATCAGTTCATCTCATTATCCATACCAAAAATAAATTGAAGATTTGAGTTTTGAAGAAAACAATTATATTTGAAGGAGCTTTTTACTGCAGCACCCACAAACAGCTGCCGTGATTTATTCTACTTGGGAGTGTGGTGTCTATGCAAATGATCAACCTTTGCACTTTTTTTGTCATGTTTTGAATTGAAAGTAAAATCTTCCAAGGTTTTCACCAGTGGGAGATGTGCAAATAGAATGGGTGTTCAAGTTGAACAGTAGTTTTGAAATTTTTGTGCGTACCCAAATTATAGAAATAATTCAATTTATTTACTCACAAGCCTGTTTTTAACCCATTTTAAAATACGCGAACTGACACGGATATTGCAATGTTTCAACTGCAGTGCAGTTGTGTACATCTCTGAACAGGGAAATATGGTAACACCAGTGCTTTTTGGAGCAGTAAATTTGTATTAGGACTGTACCCCTTTTTGAATTTATTTCCTTTTGCTGAAAAGTTAATACCAGTTATCTGTTGTTTCAGGAAATATTTTCATATTTTCAAGTTTTGTACATCTCCAATAAATTTACTACAGTGTAGAGTTACCGATCTGGTATCCCCGAAAACAAATCTACAACCATACATCTGTAATTGTATATACACTTAAAAATAAAATCTGTCATATTAAGATAAATTGGTAACGGGAATTGAAATTACTGGATGACTACCTGCATGTTGTACCATTAAATCAGTTGATGCAGTAAACAATATATCATCAGCAACAAAATCACTTTCTTTTTTAGTTTGGTTTTCTATTCTGAAGATATCAATCAGTTGTCGAAGTTATACACTCTGTACAACTCCGGCCAAACATCAATGTTTCCTATTCATTTGCCAGTAATCAAATCATCTTCAGTAAATGAAAATGCAGGTAAATTAATATTCTTGGTTGATTTTGTTTACCAAAGTTCAAGGAACTAGATCGAAGCAGCCTTTTAAATAAATTTTTATTTAGTGATGCTGCCAAAGAAGGAACACCTGATTTATTCCACGTTCTTGTGTTGTAAAAGGCTAATAAAAGGTAGAAACATAGAAAATAGTAGTAGTAGACCATTTGGCTCTTTGAGTCTGCTCCTCCATTCATGGCTGATTATCAAATTCAGTATTTTGAATCTGCCTCCCACCACACCCCCCACCCCCCCACCCCCCACCCCCAACCATATCCCTTATCCCCAAGAGCTATACCTATATGCAGAACTTTAGCCCTTGAGGAGCTATATCTATATATAGAGCTTCTTGAAATTAAGATGAAATGTTCAGAATAAAGCTTCCTGGAAAACCACGTTTTTAAATTCTCACATTAAATGTTTTTGCCTCTGTTGAAGAAATAGATAAGTAGGCATTCCGATGAAATTTCAGAATATCTTCAGAGATTGACAAACTCGAACCTTATTTTTTAGTGATGTAGTTTTCTGTTTTGTTTTGGTGCTTGTTTTAGTACATTTGTACAGAAAAATTTATATTATTATTAAAACTCCAATGGAAATGTATTGAAAACACAATGGGCTACATTATAGGCTTCAAAGCAGTTGTACATTGTAACATGTACATTACTTATATTTCAGTTTAATGTTTGATATGACTGTTTGATAGGCCTACAAGCATTTGAAAACTGTTTTTTGGTCAATAGGCATTACTGCATGGAGTGATTGTGGATTTGCCTCATAATCAGATCCATTACACCAAAACTGAATAATAGTTCTTCATAGTTTGAAATTGAAATAAATGTATTCATTCTTATTAGTTATTGAATTGAATCTCATATTTATTGTATATATCAACTTTTCTGTATTGAGCATTTTTGTTCATATTGTAGAATAATTATATACAAAGTTACTGAAAAGCTTGTATTATACATTCCATGAACAGTAAATATGCATTTAATTCTTAAAACTGCAGTAAGGCTTTTGTATTTCAATGGCTGCATTACTGTTTTGAGTTTTAACTTAATGATTTTCCAGAGAATGCAGGGATGTGAACTCAATTCACTATTGCCTGTTTTATGCCTGAAAATCAGGTGGCCAGCAGCTAAAAAAAGGGAAGGTAGATGAGTAAGGTGGTAAATGTACCGTGCTCATCCTATACATAGAAACATAGAAAATGGAAGCAAGAGTAAGCCATCTGGCCCTTTGAATCTGCTCCACACTCATTTTGATCATGGTTGACCATAAATCCAATATCTTGATCCTGCCTACCATACTTACACAGGCCAGTAAGTGGGTGGAACATGTAACACTTAAGTATGCAAATTGGATTCTGTAAAGATGCTCGTTCACTAGTGTACGGAAAACAACTTGTTTATTTACAGGTTAAAACTAGGCAGAGGCTTGCTGCAATCAGCTCCTGTGATAACTCCAGGTACAGAGGCCCAACCTGTAACCATTACTCTCAGATTGATCCTTAAAGGATCAATCACTGCAGGTTCTTATGCTAGTTGTAACTAATTGGAACGTTCTTTCAGGGAGCCGGTACATGCACAATAAACCAAATGGCCTTTGTGCTACATGATTGTAGGATTTGAGTACAAATGGGCTGAGCAGGCACCATGTCCACTTGGCTAGATGTATCAGGCTTTGAGCACCTTAAAGGAACCTCGATTTTTTTTTTAATGTCCAGATAGGACAGGAATGTTCTCCTAGGACCAACAAGAAACTACTTTCTCAGGAGACCAGGAAATATGGCATGCCCTCTGTAATTCTCACCAACTTCTACAGACGCACCATAGAAAGCATTGCTTTTGATTGTATCACAGCATAGTGTGACTTGTGCTGTCCAAGACTGTAGTAAATTACAACAAAGTGCAGTCCATCACTCAAAGCAGCCTCCCATCTATTGACACTACCTACACTTCTCCTGTCTCAAAAAAGTAGCCAGCATAATCAAGGACCCTACGCACGCTGGACATTCTCTCTGCCACCTTCTTCCATCAGGAAAAAGATACAAAAATCCGAGGATATGTACCAACATGCTGTAAAACAGCTTCTTCTCTGATGCCATCGGACTTTTGAATTAAGTTGATTTTTTTTACATCTTAGCTATGACTGTAACACATACTGCACGCTCTCCTTCACTATAAATGGTATGTTTTGTCTATATAGTGTGAAACAAACAATACCTTTCATTGTATACTAACGTGACAATAAATCAAAAGAAGTTCAGCCTATTCCAAGGCCTTTCCAGTGATCACCTAATTTCCTGTTCTCTTGTCTGCTATATCTGATGTTTCCTGGCAGCATTAAATGAGGCCCAAAGCCAAATTTGCCTGAAGCTTAAGGTCAGGTTGTTGCTGATTGATTTTGTGTCCACTGTGGGAGCATGCAAGTTTCTTCAACAAGAGAGATAGTGTCTTCGCATTTTCATTTAGGTTCTTAAAAAAGTGGTTATGTTATTACTACATTTATGACTCTTTGATAGCAACATTCATGTTTTCTTAGTTGTGATAGACACATTGAGATTCAATATTTTCTAGAAACAATTTTGAATATTATAAGCAAGTGCTGTCAGGCGTCAGATTTCACTTTCCTCACATAGAAAGCTCCACATTCTCTCCTTCACTGTTGACAGACCCCCAAAATCGGCATGGCGGTACAGTGGTTAGCACTGCTGCCTCAAAGCATCAGGTACCTGGGTTGGAATCCCAGCTCAGGTCACTGTGTGGAGTTTGCATGTTCTCCCGTGTCTGCATGGGTTTCCTCCCACAGTTCAAAAGACGTGCTGGCATTGACCTGAACAGGCGCCGGAATGTGGCGACTAGGGGAATTTCACAGTAACTTCATTGCAATGTTAATGTAAGCCTAACTTATGACTAATAAATAAACTTTAAAATCATTGGCTGACCAAAACTCAGATTTATGTCCCAAGTTACATCACACATCTGGTTTACCTTATTGAATTGTGCCAAGTCCAATTACCAGATTAAATGATACTCATTGATCCCCTCCCTTCCCCTCCCCTACCACCCCGAGTCCCCCAAGAAAGTAATGAATGAAGTTATGGAATTTAATTCCCAAAGCACCAATGAAAAAGCTTACATAGTATTTTGGGAAAACATAATCTGATTTTTTGCATTCATGGTAAATGAGTGGTTGTGATATTATTCCTACAATACATTAAGATCAGTATTTGTAGAATCACAAAATTGTTACAGCACAGAAGGAGGCCAATCTACCCAGCTCTCCAAATGAGCATTATGACTATGTGCCATCTTCTAGTTTTTCCCTGTCCCCTTGCACATCATTGATATTAAATTAATCATCTAATGCCCACTTGAATGCCTTGATGGAAGTGGTCTCTGCCACACTTGCAATACATCCCAGACCTGAAATACGTTTTTCTCACAGCTTATTTGTTTTTTTGTTGCAAATCACTTGAAATCTCTGTTCTTGATCCTCTTTATGAGCAGGAATAATCTCTCCCCATCAACTCTATCCCCTCATGATTTTGAACACTCCTATCAAAACACCTCTTAGTTTTCTGTCCAAAGAGAACAATCCCAACTTCCCCAATTTATCCTCATAACTGATGTTACTCATCCCTGGAACTGTTATTGTATCAGTAATGTTATATAGCTAATCCCATGCTGACTTTGAAATGTTACCTTTGTCTTTTGTTACTTTTTTACCAATTTTAAAATGGCTCCAGTTAACTTAATTACAGGCTCTGATCACTAGATGGTGCTGCATTATTGGTCAGAATGCTTTCTGGAAAAATGTTGTATCATTTAACTTGAATTCTAATGTCCAAAACAAGGATTTAAATAGAATCATAGAATTATGACTGTGAAGAAGAAGGCCATTCTGCATATTGAGTCTGCACCAGATGTGTTCCCTCCCTATCCCCACAACCCCACATATTTACCCTGTAATTCCCCCTAACAAAAAGGGACAATTTACCATGGTCAATCCACATTACCCACACACCTTTGGCCTGTGGGAGGAAACCCACACAGACATGGGGAGAATGTGCAAACTCCACACAGTCATCTGAAGCTGGAATTGAACACGAGTCCCTTTAAAAACTACTTTAAATTAAAAACTTCATGCTATGGTGATACAAGTTTTTTTTTAAAAGTTTTACTTGAGAGCTTCAACCTCTTAAAAGTTTGGACTTGTTCTTGATATGTTTGTTCCCTATTGGAACACCATTAGCTAAATTTTGGTGATGCTGCACATGCACTTGCTGCTGTAAGTACTTTTTCCCTGTTATATATCAAAAGTATGAATCAGCCAAATTGGTGATTCCCATTTCCAACAAAATCCGTTTAGTTGAAGGCTTGCAAGCCCTAGTGCATTGAAACTCAAAAATCCTCTTCCTCGATGCTTCTAAATTCTAAATAAGATGTCCCCTACTCGCGGCAAATTGCATTTGTGACTCTTGAAGTATTTCAAGTAATTTTGCAGATTTCTGAGACTTTTCTGTCTGCAGGCTTTCAATGTATAAAGCAGGGAATATAATTTTTATTAAATAACTGAGTTTAATGCCCATTCTCTGGATCAAAGTGTTAACTCCAATTGTTGGTATCCCCCATTGTTTAAATCAGCCTTGCACCTCATACAGGCTTCCATTTATTTTTGTATGGGGGGTTATGGGGATAGGGTGGAAATGGCCTCCTGCACAGTCAGAATTCTATAATTCTATTTAAACCCTTGTTTTGGACATTAGAATTCAAGTTAATGATACAACATTTATCAAAAGAAAAAGGTTTAATTCCACCAATGTATAGTTTGTGCGATCATCAATGCAAAGGGAAGAGAAGCGAATGCAACTGATTCTCTGACAACGACTAGACAGGTAAGAATGGAACCAGGTGAGAGCAGTCCCATCCAGCTGGTGGACAGCAGAGAGGTGTTGGCGGAGGATGGTGCAGTCAACTCGTGTCAAAGCTACAGGCAGGTTGAGAAGGACAAGAAAGGATAGCCTACCTTTGATAGGTTCTCATTTATGTCTTTGACATAAGTTGCTCCTGTATTGTAGAGAGGCAAAAACCTGATTGGATTAATTTAAAAGGGAAGCTCTGAGAAAGTTAGGTTCTGATTTAGATGGTGATAACACATTCAAGAATCTTCTGGTGGAAAGGGAGGTTGGTCATAGCTTATGATAGTGGGGTCAAGCATTGGCCGTTTGAGAAGTGGAGTAAGTAATGATGGCAGATTGTAAGGAGTGAGGAACAGTTGATGAGAGAGAAACGTTAACATTATCAGCTAATGCGGGGATCAGGATGGGGAGGTTGTTTCATCAGCAGGTTAATGGGCATAAGGCCAAGAGAGCAGTAACTAGATCTCATGGGAAATGAGGTGAGTGAAACTAGAGTAAAATGGATATTCAAGGCTAAGTGGTCTTACAATCCTAGCTGATACTACTGGGCGGGATGGAACCCTGACTCAAAAGGCTGTAATTTTAGAAAATGTGGATGAAGAGAGTCAGGGGACTGCTGGTGAACGGGTCACAGTGTGGAGGTACAGTAGGGATGATATACAGCCAAATATAGAAGAAAAACCAAGTCGTTCAGAAGTCAGAACAAAGAGAGACATGTTTAGGCAAAAGGGAGTTCAGCAAGGCTGGGTGGCATTTTAATGCAAGGAGTCTCTGGGTAAGGCTGATAACTCGGTGTTGATTAACACATTGGAAGTATGATATTGCTAACACAGAGACATGATTGAGGGAGGGGCCAGACTGGGAGCTCGATATACTGAAGTATAGAATCATCAGATGAGACCGGGGAGGAATAAAAGTGTTGCAGTATCGATCAAGGAGTCAATCACTGCAGTGAGGAGGGAAGATATCTTAAGCTGCTCAATTGATGCCATATAGATGGAACTTAAAAACAGAAAGGGGGCAATCGTGTTGCTGGGAGTGTTCTATGGGGCCCCAAACAGTCAGGAAGAGACTGTTGGCATAGGTAGCTGGGCTCAGGTGGATCCCTTGAAGAGTATTGAGGGTGGAGTAGTAGAGTTAAAAGAGAAATCAGGAGAGCAAAAGGGGACAGGAGATTGCTTTGGCAGATAAGGCAAAGGCGAATCCAAAGAGAATCTACAATTACACAAAGGGCGAAAGAGTAACTTGGGAAAGCGTGGGGCCTCTTAAGGACAAAGAAAGTCACCTATGTGCAGATCCACAAGAGATGGGTGAGATCCTAAATGAATATTTCTCATCAGTATTTATGTATTTAAGATATGAATGTTAGGGAATTTGGGGAAAGAGTGATGTCTTGGAGTGTAAATATTACAGAGGTGGTGGTGCTGGAAGTCTTAAAGCACATCAAGGTAGATAAATCCCCAGGACTTGAAGTGTATCCCAGGATGTTGTGGGAGGCTAGGGAGGAAATTGTGGGTCCCCTAGCCAAGATATTTGAATCATCGACAGCCACAAGGAAGATTGGAGGGTGGCAAATGTTGCACTTTTCTTTAAAAAGGGCTGCATGGAAAAGCTTGGGAACTACAGACCGGTGAGCCTCACATCTGTAATGGGTAAGTTGTTCAAAGGTATTCTGAGAGACAGGGTCTACAGGCATTTAGAGGTGCAAGGACTGATTAGGGACAGAAAGCATGGCTTTGTGAGTGGAAAATCATATTTCTCAAATTTGGTTGAGTTTTTCGAAGGGGTAACCAAGGAGGTAGATGAGGGCAGTTGATGTTGTAGCGAATGTTGTCCCATTGTTTAAGAAGGGGAACAGAGACTTCCCCGGGAATTATAGACCGGTGAGTCTTACTTCTGTTGTGGGCAAGGTTTTAGAAAAAATTATTAGGGATAGGATTTATAGTTATTTAGACAGTAATGAATTGATTGGAGATAGTCAGCATGTGGAGGGTAGGTCGTGCCTTACTAACCTTATTGAGTTCTTTGAGAAAGTGACCAAAGAGGTGGATGGGGGTAAGGCAGTTGACGTGGTGTATATGGACTTTAGTAAGGCGTTTGATAAGGTTCACCATGGAAGGCTTCTGCAGAAAATGCAGATGTATGGGATTGAGGGTGATTTAGGGAATTGGATCGGGAATTGGCTAGCGGATAGGATACAGAGGGTAGTGGTTGATGGTAAGTATTCGTCATGGAGTTCAGTTACAAGTGGTGTGCCTCAGGGATCTGTTTTGGGGCCACTGCTGTTTATAATTTTTATTAATGATCTGGATGAGGGTATAGTTGGGTGGATTAGTAAATTTGCTGATGACACCAAAGTCGGAGGTGTGGTAGATAGTGAGGAAGGGTGTCATAGTTTACAGGGAGACTTGGACAAGTTGCAGAGCTGGGCCGAGAGGTGGCGGATGGAGTTTAATGCGGAAAAGTGTGAGGTAATTCACTTTGGCAGGAATAACGGATGTGTAGAGTATAGGGCTAACGGTAAGACTCTGAATAGTGTGGATGAACAGAGGGATCTAGGTGTATGTGCACATAGATCCCTGAAAGTTGGGAATCAAGTAGATAGGGTTGTTAGGAAGGCATACGGTGTTGGCGTTTATTGGTAGGGGGATTGAATTTAGGAGCCGCAGCGTCATGTTGCAACTGTACAAAACTCTGGTGAGGCCGCACTTGGAGTATTGTGTGCAGTTCTGGTCCCCACATTATAGGAAGGATGTGGAGGCATTGGAGAGGGTGCAGAGGAGGTTTACCAGGATGTTGCCTGGTATGGAGGGGAGGTCCTATGAGAAGAGTCTGAGGGATTTGAGGTTGTTTTCGTTAGAAAGAAGGCGGCTAAGAGGGGACCTTATTGAAACATACAAGATGATTAGAGGTTTAGATAGGGTGGACAGTGATAGCCCTTTTCCTCGGATGGAGAAAGCTAGCACGAGGGGGCATAGCTTTAAATTAAGGGGTGGTAGTTATAGGACGGATGTCAGGGGTAGGTTCTTTACCCAGAGGGTGGTGAGGGATTGGAATGCCCTGCCTGCTGCAGTTGTAAATGCGCCTAGTTTGGGGGCGTTTAAGAGATTCGTGGATAGGTTTATGGATGGAAAGGGATTGGTTTAGGTTAGAGGGTCATTGCTTTTTAACTGGTCGGCGCAACATCGTGGGCCGAAGGGCCTGTTCTGCGCTGTAATGTTCTATGTTCTATGTTCTCTACGTGGAATTTGGCAAGGCCTTTGACAAGGTACTGCATGGTAGGTTGTTATGTAAGGTTATATCTTATGGGATCCAGCATGAGGTAGACAAATAAATGCAAAATTGGTTTGATGACAAAAGACAGAAGGTAGTAGTAGAGGGTTGTTTTTTCAAATTGGAGGCCTGTGACCAGCGGTGTGCTGAATTCATTTATATTAATAATTTGGATGAGAATTTAGGAGGCATTGTTAGTAAGCTTGCAGATGACACCAAGATTGGTGGCATAGTGGACAGTGAAGTAGGTTATTTAGGATTGCAGTGGGATCTTGATCAACTGGGCCAGTGGGCTGACGAATGGCATTTGGAGTTTAGATAAATGCGAGGTGATGCATTTTGGTAGATTGAAGCAGGGCAGGACTTGCTCAGTTAATTGTAGGGTGTTGGGGAGAGTTACAGAACAAAGAGATCTAGGAGTACATGTTCATAGCTCCTGGAAAGTGGAGTCACAGGTGGACAGAGTGGTGAAGATGGCATTCGGCATGCTTGGTTTCATTGGTCAGAACACTGAATAGAGGAGTTGGAATATCTTGTTGAAGTTGTCCAAGACATTCGTAAGGCCACACTTGGAATACTGTGCACAGTTCTGGTCACCCTATTATAGAAAGGATGTTATTAAACTAGAAAGAGTGCAGAAAAGATTTACTAAGATGCTACTGGGACTTGATGATTTGGATTATAAGGGGAAGCTGGATAGACTGGGGCTTTTCATTCTGATGCGTAGGAGGCTTAGGGGTGATCATATAGAGGTCTATAAAATAATGAGGGGCATAGATAAGGTAGATAATCAATATCCTTTCCCAAAGGTAGGGGAGTCTAAGACTATAGAGCATAGGTTTAAGATGAGAGGGGAGAGATACAACAGGGTCCAGAGGGGCAGTTTTTTCACAGAGGGTGTTGAGTGTCTGGAACAAGCTGCCAGAGGTAGTACAATTTTGTCTTTTAAAAAGCATTTAGACAGTTACATGGATAAGATGGATATAGGGAGGTATGGGCCAAATGCTGGCAATTGGGACTAGCTTAGTCGTTAAAAAAAGGAGCGTTCACATGAAGGTAAAAGGTTGAGACCAACAAGTACAGAAAATCTGAGATGTCAAGGGATGTATAGGTTTGGATAAGGAACAAAAAGGATGTTTATGGCAGTTACAGGAGGTTCAAAACAGCAGTTGCCCTAGAGGAGTATAGAAAAGGCAGAGGGGTACTTTTAAGAGAATGAAGGGGGCCATGAAAAACACTGAAAGGCATAAGAAAGGAAAGTCCCAAGGTGTTTATTAAGTATACTGAGGGCAAGAAGGTAACCAGGGAAAGAGTAGGGTCCTTCAGGAACCAAAATGATGATCTGTGTGAAGCTGAAAGATGAATATTTTGAAAGTCTTCACACTAGCGAAAGACAATGTTGGTATAAAAATCAGGGAAGAGGACTATGATACAATTGAACAGATTAGCATTGAGAGAGAGAGAGAAGGTACTAGTGATTTTAGCAGGCTTAAAAGTGGATAAATCCTCAGGCCAAGGTAAGTTATATCCTAGGCTGCTGTGTGAGGCAGGGGAGGAGATTGCTGACGCTGTGATGCTGATTTTTAAATCTTCCCTGGCCACAGGAGGGGCACTGGAGGACCAGGGGATAGCTAATATGGTACATTATTCGGGAAGGGAAATGTCAGGTAATTGCAGGCCAGTGAGTTTAACATCAGTGGGAGGGAAATTATTGAAAAAAAATTCTGATGGACAGAACTAATCTCCACTTGGAGGGGTAAGGATTCAACAAATACTGTCAGCATGGCTTTGTTAGGGGAGATTTTGTCTCATAAATTTGATATTTTCAAAGAGGTGTCCAGTTGTGTAGATGAGGGCAGTGCAGTTGATGTAGTCTAGATGAACTTCAATAAGACTTTTAATAAGGTCCCACATGAGAGAGATCAACAAAGTAAGAGCCTATGGGGTCCAGGGCAATTTGGCAAATTAGATCCACAATGGTCTTCGTGGCAGGAAACAGAGGGTAATGGTCAAAGGTTGTTTCTGCGATTGGAAGCCTGTGTCCGGTGGTGTACCTCAGGGATTGATGCTGGGTTCTTGCTATTTGTTGTGTATATTAATGATCTAGCCGTGAATGAAGGCGTCATGATCAGTAAGATCACAGATGACATGAAGATCGGTGGTGTGGTAAATAGTGAGGAAGAAATCTTTTGACTTTGGGATGATATAGACTGGCTAGTCAGATGGACAAACGGAATTTAACCCTTAAAAGTGTGAGATGATGCATTTTGGGAGAACTAACAAGGCAAGGGAATATCAATGAACGGTAGGATTCTCTGAAGTACAGAGGACCAGAGGAACCTTGGAGCGCAGGTACAAGAATCCCTGAAGGCAGCAGGACAGACAGATAAGGCGTTTTTTGGGATACTTGCCCTTATTAGCTGAGGCATAGAATATAACAGCGAGATAACAACGGAAATCTGTATAAAACGTTTGTTAGGCCGCAGCTAGAGTATTGTATGCAGTACATCTGGCAGATAGGAACAAACTTTCCCATTAGTAGACTGATCAGTAACCAAGATTTAAGGTAAGAGGCAGGAGACTTAAAGGGGATCTGAGGAAAAGCTTTTTCATCCAGAGGCTGGTGGGAATCTGGAACTTGTTGCCCTGAAAGGATGGTAGAGGCAGGAACCGTCACAACATTTAAGGAGCATTTAGATTAGCATTTTGAATGCCTTATCATACAAGGCTACTGATAAGTGCTTCATGGCCTGCCCATCCCTAGTTGCCCTTCAGAAGGTGCTGGTGAGCTGCCTTCTTGAACCCCTGCAGTCCATGTTCTGTGGGTTGGCCCACAATGCCATTAGGGAGGGAATTCCAGGATTTTGACCCAGCGATATGTTTCCAAGTGAGGATGGTGAGTGGCTTGGAGGGGGAACTTGTAGGTAGTAGTGTTCCCAGTTATCTGCTGCCCTTGTTCTTCTAGATAGAAGTGGTTGTGGGTTTAGAAGGTGCTGCATTGCGTCTTGTAGATGATACACACTGCTGCTACTGTGCTTCGGTGGTGGAGGAATTGAATGGCACCACATCTACAAACAATCAAGCAGGCTGCTTTGTACAGGATGGTGTCAAGCTTCTTGAGTGTCATTGGAGCTGCACTCATCCAAGCAGGTGGGGAGTATTCCATCACACTCCTGACTAGTACCTTGTAGATGGTGGATAGGCTTTGGGGAGATAGGAGGTGAGTTACTCGCCACAGTATTCCTAGCCTCTGACCTGTTCTTGTAGCCACTGTGCTTATGTGGTGAGTCCAGTTGAGTTTCTGGTCAGTGATAAGCCCAAGGACATTGATAGTGGGGGATTCAGTGATGGTTATACTATTGAATGTCAAGGGGTGGTGGTTAGAGCGTCTCTTATTAGTGATGGTCATTGCTGGCAGATGTGTGGTGCAAATGTTACTTGCCATGTTTCAACCCAAGCCTGGATATTGTTCAGATCATTTTCTTAGGGACAACTGCAGTGGTGGTTCTGCTGCTTTCCCTGACCAGGTCCTCTACTCCATCAGGCTCTGCTGGGCAGAAGGGAATTTTTAGATGACTCAGGTTCACCAGTCTGGTGGTCACCTGGATCTCTTGATGCACACTACATCTCTGTGTAGGAGATTGCTTCTATGTGACAACTTAGTCGGTTCCATCTCACTGTACCATTATCTGTTTGGATAAGGTAGGACCGTGCATGTGGTGTCTGTTCAACCACTTGTCCATGATGAACTTGGTCTTGGGTCCAAACTGGCGCCCCTGGTTGAGAGCTTGGCAGGTTGTGTGCTTTATGATGTTTGTTATAGTTCCACATCTGGCCAGAACAATATTAGTCCTCCCCCCGCTCCCACCCCCCCTCATCTTGTGCAAGTTATCAGCTTGTTTATACAGCATGGCTGTGAATGGGAGAATCTCAGTCTTCTTCCTATTGGAGGCTCACGAGCTGTTAAACCATTTTGTTTGAATGGTAGCTCAGAAGCGCAGGGTAGATGTCATTATTTTTCTTCAGCGGTGCTTTCACAGTACGAACTATTTCAGTTTCATCATTAGCTGAGAGAATCTTGGTGCACTGGGCATATGGATAAATTGATACGATGCTGTGAACTCTTTAAAATATTCATGGGCAAACCGTAGTCCGTTGTCTGAGATTACAAGGTTTAAGATTCCGTGCATTACAAATAGCTCCTTTAGCAATGTAATCAGTGCTTCAGGAGTTTGACCCTGCAGTTACTGGAGTTCTATCCATCTGGATAATCGTCTACCCTGATCAAGAATGTGTTACGTCTGTGTTCAAAAAGGTCCATCCAAGATGTTCCCATGGTTGTAATGAGAAGGAAGATGACATGAATGGTTCTCTTGTCTCTTGATGATGAATAGCACAAGTGATACAGTGTAATATAATCTATTCTAATGACTTTGAGAGACCTGGTCACCAAACAGAATACCTTGCTCTAATTCAACATTTCATGATGCCCAAAGATCAAATTCCCAAACCCACAGAATGACCACTCTTCCATCAAAGATGGAGATATTATCAATACACTGAGTTGTCCTCTCTGTTCATTGTACTGTCTAAGAATCGAATTGTACGGTATGTATGCGGGCATCTTTTGACACAGTACTCTTTGACCTGAGCACATTCTTTATCGGATTCCTGTGCAGCGCTGATTTAATTCAGTTGGTGACTTGTTGCTGGTAGAGTTGTGGCTGTCAATGTAATGACTTCTACCTCTGACAAGGGCTATATCAGTTTCTTCAGACCTTGCTATTGTAATACGGGACAATGCATCTGCTATGGTCTGCTGTTTTCCCAGAACATCCTGTCTTTACATCAAACCTCATAGTCCTCGGTCTAAATCATTGCACTTGTGGAGCCATTCTTGCTGACTCTTTAGAATCTGGGTGTGTCACTTAGGATTTGTAGTGTCTCTATCTTGGATACCAAGAATATAATCTGTAATTGTTTCACAAACTCATGTATCAGCTAATGCTTCTTTTTATAACCTTATTTGGTTTCTATCAGTGAACAGAATGCATAGTAGACTAATCTACACTTTTTATCCTAGTATATTTGAAAGAGTACAGTTCCCAATCCTGATGGTTCTGTAGCAATGATAGTAGGTATCTGTGAGTCATAGTGAGCTAAAGTATTAGGGTGATATCAGCATCTCTTTGATTTTCTCGAAAGACCCCTGGTATGCTTCTTCCCAGCTCCATGTCATCACAGTTGAACTCCCAGCTACCTGACGAAGGGACAGCCTGTCCTGAAAGCTTGCGGCTTTTGCTACAAATAAACCTGTTTGGACTTTAAACTGGTGTTGTGGGATTTCTTTGTGTTTTACCCCAGTCCAACGCCGGCATCTCCACATCATTACAGTTGATACAATGGCTCACTGATAATCACTAGAATGGGCAGGATCTTTTCAATTTTCTTTACCATATCAATGAATCTCATGAGCTCAGTCATATTACGAGGAGCTGGAAACCCTTGTTTGTTCTAGTCTTCCGTGGATCAACTCTGACGACAGCTGCATCTACAACATGCTGAAGGAACCAGAAAGTTGGTTGCAAGAATTTACATTTGTTGTTGAGTGTAAGTTCTCCTTCCTCTAGGCATTTTAACACAGCTTGTACTGTTCTGTCAGAGTGAATCTGCGGATCAGGACATCATCCATATAACTTTATCCAGTCCTTCTGGGACACCTGACATTATTCTCTGGAAGATTTCTGGTGCTAATTTGAGGCTGAAGGGTAATCTATTGAAACAAAAGTTCCCAAATGGTGTACTGAAAGTTGTGAGCAATTTAGACACTTCATCAAGGGGTAGTTGCCAAAAACCATCATTTGCTTCTAACTTCATGAAGATTGTCCCAATTTTGCTAAGCTCTCATCCACAAACATAAGAAGTACTTTGTGTTCAACTATTTTGTTCAACTAGGTAGAGCCTACTGAAATTCTGAGAAGTCCATTTGGTTTTGGCACTGAGACCATACCAGGTTTGTGTGGGTTTTCCCACAGGTGAAATGACCCCTTGTTTCAACATAGAGTCAACTTCCTTCTTTGCTTTTGGTAAGAGTGGCTGAGGATCCTGCCTGGGTGTAGATAAACACATTGGCTTTGTTTCAGTGCTATGGAGTGATCTTCAGCTTTCCTAGTCCTGTCCACAGTTGTGGAAATCTGGCTTTGGAATTTTTGGGCTAATCTTCTCAGTTTTCTAATTCCTCTACTCCAGGAATCAGATGCAAGTCAGTACAGGCTTTTCTGCCGGGGAGTGAACAGTGCAGGTCAGGTTTCAGTTATTCTTCTCTCTCTATATTTGAAGGGTTGCTTTTAGCTATTCAGCATTCAGGGGTGGCAAGGTGGCAGTACTACTGCCTCACAGCACCAGGGACCCAGGTTCAATCCCGGCCTCGGATCACTGTCTGTGTGGAGCTTGCACATTCTCCTCGTGTCTGCGTGAGAGTTTCCTCCGGGCGTCCCAGTTTCCTCCCAGTCCAAAGATGTGTGGGTTAAATTGATTGGCCACGCTAAATTAATTCTAGTATTGGGGGATTAGCAGGATAAATATGAGAGGATGGGGGAATAGGGCCTGGGTGGGATTGTGGTTGGTGCAGACTCAATGGGCTGAATGGCCTCCTTCTGCACTGTAGGGATTCTGTGATTCTATCCTGCGACCTTGAATTCTATATTTTCTGGCCTGTATATTTTTTTGCTGAAGAGAAGTTTTCTTCAACCACCATTCAGAATCAGAAATAATTGAAACTGTTGCACCTATAACTAACTTAAAGCATGTCCTGTTTCCTTCTACTGGGATATCAGCAACCCGTAACTTCCACCAGGTTCCTGGGTCTCCCCACAGAAAGGCAATTCCATATCCTTGATACCTCTCTTTCACGGATCTTGCCATCTTTTTGCTCATTCTGTACAGGCTTCTTGCTGCAACACATAGCCTTAAAGTTACCTCCTTTCTGCAAAAAGGCATTTGGCCTCTTTGGCAGGACCATTTTCGCTTTTACTCGCCACACCAATTACAGTTAGCTGGGGTGGCTGATGGATGGTCTTCCTGTCTCCCCTGTTTTTGTGCAGCCACTTTTATGTAAACATACTGTACTGAGTCAGTCACTTTTGGGATATGGTTCATCTTATCACCCTGAATCACTGATAGGTTTTGCTTCCTGGCCTCAGTTTGTCTGCTCAGTTGCATTGCCTTTGTTGAGGTTAAGTCATTCCTCAACTGCAAGTGGTCAGGTGATGCTCATTCAGGACTCTGACAACAATTTTGTCTCTGATTAATTAACTTGTTTAACCTGCCATATTCACATTTTGCTGCAGGTCTACACAGATCACTGTTAAATTTATCAATGCCTTTTCCTTGATGTTGGTTACACTTGTTAAATTTAGCCTGCTAGATAAGACTATTTGTTTTGCAGAATGAAGTAGGCACCAAGTGCTTTTATTATTTCACTTTCTTCACAGATCATTGCTCAGCCCATCATGTTTAATAGGTCCTGTCCTGGGTGCTACTTGACATAATACAATGTAATTTTTTAAAAAATATTTGTTCATGGGACATGGGTGTTGCTGGCTTGGCCAGCATTTATCATCCATGCCTAATTACCCTTCAGCTGAGGGCATTTAAGAGTCAACCACATTGCTGTGAGTCTGGAGTCACATGTAGGCCAGAGCAGGTAAGAATGGCAGATTTCCTTCCCTAATGGTTATGTGTGAACCAGATGAGTTTTTAGGACAATCAACAATGGTTTCATGGTCATCGTTAGACTTTTAGTTCCAAATTGTTGTTGAAATTCAAATTTTACCATCCGCTTAGAACCCAGGTCGCCAGAGTATTTATTACCCGGGTCTCTGTATCACTAGTCCAGTGCCAAATCACTATACCACTGCCTCAAATAAACTTCTGCTGGGTTGAGACCTGGCATATCAGCAACCCATAGCTTCCACTTGGCTCCTGGGTCTCCCCACAGGCAATTCCATATCCTTGATACCTCTCTTTCACGGATCTTGCCATCTTTTTGCTTATTCTGTACAGGCTTCTTGCTGCAACATGTAGCCTTAAAGTTACCCTCCTTTCTGTAAAAATGACATTCAGCCTCGTTGGCAGGACCATTTTCGCTTTTACTCACCACACCGATTTACAGTTAACTGGGGTGGCTGAAGTTTTCTGGTAATGGTAGAGATTTTTCCATGTTTGTTACATAGGAACGTAGGAATTAGGAGAAGAAGTAGGCAATTCAGCCCTTTGAGCCTACTCCGCCATTTAATGATTCAGACTCCACTGCGCTATGGGGCAGCAAGTTCCACAAATTCACCACCCTCTGCAAGAAGTAATTGATCCTCACCACAGTTTTATATCTTCCATCTCTCAACCTATTCCTGTGATCTCTTGTTCTAGATTGCCCCACAAGGGGAAACATTTGACCTACCTTTACTTGATCAATCCTTTTTTTTTAGTATTTTATACACCTTGATTAGATCCCCCCTCATCCTAAACTCCAGCAATTCCAAGCCCAAACTCTTTCTCTCCTTATACATCAAACCTTTCATCAACCTGGCAAACATCCTCTGAATTGCCTCTAATGTCACACCATCCTTCACTAGCTACACTGTACAGTATTCTTTGTCTTGTGTGTTAACACAGAATATTCAGAGTCTGCTGAGGTAGTAAAATGTAAACTTTATTGAGAAATATTTTAAGATTGGCTTCACCTTACCATGAAGCCGATAAGAGAGAACAACGTATTGAGATATTGTATCGCTTCCTCTAATGTATACTGTATTATTGACAAATCACAGTTAAAATTAACCCCTTGTACTGCACCCTCAACAGAATATAAGAATGTTGGTTGCAGGTTGCATTACGTAGCATTTTAGTGTGATAATGGCATTATGTTTGGGCAGTTTTTGAATTGTGGCTCTTTCTGAAACTTTTGCTAAATTTTCTCAGATTGCCACCTATTTGAGGTGGTTGTTCTGTATACCAGGTTGCTTGTTGCCTGCATGGTGTTTTTCTTATGCATGCGCAGTACACTCCCACAACAGTCTGGAGGGTATCCCACATTAACTGCCACACAGTCTGAGTATCACCCCAACCCCACTCTGTCTGGATAGTATCACAAACCACTCCTCTACCTCATGGATAGAACTCCACCTCCACCCCTTCTCAGTCTGGAAATTACTCCCCCCCCCCCCCCCCACCCCATCCAGTCTGGGTGATACCCCAACCCCTCATCCAGTCTGGGTGATACCCCACCCTCTCCCCCAGTCTGGGGAGTACCCCATCCCCACCCTCACAGCACACAGTCTGGATAATACCCCACCCAGCTCCACAGTCTGGACAGCCCCTCTCAAAATAAATCTGGACATTACTTCTGCTCGTCTACTACATACTGCCGCCCCCCCAACCCCCAACCCCCAACCTCCTCTTCCACAGTTGAGATCACTGCTTTTCAAAGTGGGGGTTGCAACCCATGAAGGATGTTGAAAAATGGGTCACCAAAAATGATCTCCAAAGATCACTTGACCTTTTTTCCCATTTTGTCTCCGGGTAAATTCTTGCTGCAGTACCTGGGCATAAACAGGTCAGAGCGACCTGAACATGCACTTGGTGCCAATTTTCTTTCCCTTCCTACTAAGCTGATTGGAGACGTGGATTGTTTAGTTGCACAAAAGAGGACCAGAGATGTCAATAACTGATAAACCTACCACCCAGGATTTCACATCTGAACCAGCTGGAGACAGCATTAGTTGCTCTGCTGAATCCATGATGATCCGGAGCACAAACCTTTGGATTTTTTCAAAGGATGTTGCAAGAACTGAAATCATCAGCTCAGGTCCTTGTAGAAATGTAACATTGAATGACGAAGCACAATTAGTCTCTTATATGGTAAAAGAAAATGCCCCACACTATTACAGAGATGTTAATTCTCACCAGGCATAGCTCACATAGTCTTCAATGGGAAATCAACTGAAAAACTGAAATATATCACTCTCCGTGATAACAGTGTCTCATTGAGTTTGTGGTATTGCTGAGAATTTAGAAGTACGGCCTATTAAAGTTAGAGGGGGATTTCCCAATACAACTGAATGAAGGTACAGACGTTACAGATTGCACAACATAGTTGGTTTACGTTAGGTATGTTTGGCACAATGAACTCGGGGCTTTGTTGTGCTGCTTGACGTTACTGTCCAGCATGAATGTGCACAGATCTTTGAAGCATTGAATAGTTATGTGATTTTAAGTGCAGGCTCAACTGGGTTCATTACAGAGGACTCATAAGTACTGGGGTAGCCAACATGACCGTGGCATGACTGGAGTGACATCATAGAATCACAGACTCCTACAGTGCAGGAGGCCATTCAGGTTCTATCCCCATGATACCATGCATTTACCCTAGCTAGTCCCCCTGACACTAAGGGGCAATTTAGCATAGCCAAAGCACCTAACCCACATGTCTTTGGACTGTGGGAGGAAACAAGAGCACCCAGAGAAAACCCATGCAGACATGGCGACAATGTGCAAACTCCATGCAGACAGTGGCCCAAGCCTGGAATCAAACTGGGGTCCCTGGCACTGTGAGGCAGAATGCTAACCACTGTGCTACCATCCTGCCCACCACAGCAGGGTCATCTGTCCAAAGCGAACACGAGTCGAGGGGGGATGGCTGTTTGGCAAAAGTAGGTCACTGGACAAAAAGTTTGAAAAACACTGATCCACGTAATCTTCCTCCCCCCTCCGAAGATCTGGATACCCCTCCTCACAAGATCTGAATACCCACTCTTCCCCACCCCAAGTCTGGATACCCACCTAACCAACTTTTTACAGATGCACCATAGAAAGCATCCTTTCCAGATTTATCACAGCTTGGAATGGCTCTTGACAAAGATCCAACAACAAACAACAAGGATCGTGAATGAAGCCCAAATCATCATGCAAACCAACCTCCCATCCATAGACTCCATCTACACTTCCTACTGCCCTGGAAAAGCAGCCAGCATAATCAAAGACCCCACACACCTCAGACATACTCTTCCACCTTCTTCCGTTGGGAAAAAAAGTCATGTGCCAACTGACTCAAAAGCAGCTTCTTTCCTGTTACCTTCAGAATTTTGATGGACCTACTTTGTATTAAGCTGAGCTTTCTCTACACCTTAGCTATAATTGTAATACTATATACTGCATCCTTTCCTTCGCCCCCATGTAATCTATCAATGGTATGTTTTGTCTGTCTAGCGTGCAAGTAGCAATGCATCTCACTGTATCCAATACTTGTGACAATGAATCAAATCAAGATCTGATACCAATTCCTCCACCTCTCCACCTGCAGTCTGGCTATTCCCCTATGTCATGATTTCCCCAGAAAGTTGTTTGCGGGGCAGCATGGCGGCACAGTGGTTATGCCAGGGACCCAGGTTCAATTCCCAGCTTGGGTCACTGTGTGGAGTTTGCATGTTTTCCCTGTGTCTGCATGGGTTTCCTGTGGGTGCTCCAGTTTCCTCTCACACTCTGAAAGAGGTGCTGGTTCAGGTGCATTGACCCAAACAGGCGCTGGAGTGTGGCGACTAGGGGAATTTCACGGTAACTTCGTTGCAGTGTTAATGTAAGCCTATTGGTGAGAGTAATAAATAAACTTCAAATAAACACTTTCCCAAGCCGGCTGTTTAGATTTCTTGCTAAGTTCCTGAGAGGTGGCTTTTCATTGGCTGCTGCATTTCCGATTGCAGGCGCGTCACAGCGAGTGGGGTTTTTGATTGGCTGATGGTTTGGCGAAGCCTGTCTGTGATTGGTTGGTCTCCTCCGGGGGGAGGGGCTGGATTAGGGGCAGGCAGCGGCGGCGGGCTGAGTGTCCTCCCTGCAGCTCACACACACACACACACAATGGCATTGTGGAGGAAGCTGCTCCAGAGCAAGGCCAAGTTCACCTCATTCCGCTCCTACCAGTTTGCGCTGCTGTTCGCCGCCGCCTTCGCCGTGTTCGCCTTTTACTACTTCGGATCCAACCACGAGAATTTCTCCAGCACCACCCGGAGGATGAAGGAGAGCCAGGCGGGGAGGAGCGGCCAGGGCGATGTCCAGCTGACTGTCAACCTCAGCGGCAAGAAAGCGGCAGAGGCTGCGGCGAGCGGTCGCTTTGAGAGCAGCGAGCCGGCGGGGAGGCAGAGGCGCCTCTTGCACCTTCTGATGATGTTCACCAAGGCGGACAAGAACTCCGGCCTGCAGGAGAAACTGAGGCTGGCCATCAGCTCCATGGTGAAACACGCGATGTTGGAGGATAATGAGGTGCTGCATCTGCACTTTGTGGCTGACCTGCCCAGCAAGAAAATAGGAGAGCCGCTTCTGCAGGAGCTGCTGCAGGATGCTGCCTTCAACTACCAGGTACTTCATCTGCGCTTTACCACTGAAAGGTGCCAGCCCTCTGACCGTGCCCACTCGCAACAACAATTTCCCACTGTCTTATAGTCTGTTTATTGTTTTTAAATAGATTTTGGTGAGAATGGACAGACAGTAAAGTTTATTTATTAGTGTCATAAATAAGGCTTACATTAACACTGGAATGAAATTATTGTGAAAATCCCTTAGTCGCCACACTCCAGCACCTTTTTGGGTTAATGTACCTAACCAGCATGTCTTTCAGACTGTGGGAGGAAACCCATGGAGACACGAGGAGAACGTCCACACAGACAGTGACCCAAGCTGGGAATCAAACCAGGGTCCCTGTCGCTATGAGGCAGCAATGCTAACCGCTGTGACAGTAGCTGAGTTTGAACATTTTGGCTTCCTTACAAAATTGTTCAATATGATTTCTGAGGGCAATGCTGAACTTGAAAGCACTGACGTTACAGTATTTCGTACGAATTAGGAACAGAAGTGGGCAAATTCAGCCCTTTAGCCTGCTCTGCCATTTAACAGATCATGGCTGATCGCTCCTTGGTTTCAACTGCACCTCCCCAACTGTCCCCCATATCCTTGCATCCCTTTTTTATAATTAGGAATATATCTATCTCCTTCTTGAAACCATTCAATGATTCAGATTCTACCGTACTATGGGGCAGCGAGTTCTGCAAATTCACCACCGAGAAGTAGTCTCTCCTTTTTTTTTAGTTTTAAATCGACCACCTGTCAGCCAATACCTGTGATCTCTTGTTCTAGATTGCCCCATAAGAGGAAACGTTTGGTCTATGTCGACTGTATCAATCCCTTTAAAAATTTTATATATCTCAATCAGATCCCTCTCTTATCCTTCTAAAGTCCAGCGAGTATAAACCCAAGCTGTTTAATCTCTCCTTGTATGTCAACACCTTTGTTCCAATGCTACCACATCCTTCTCCAAATAAAGAGACCAAAACTGGACACCATACTCCAGATGTGGTCTCAGCAACACTGTGTATAATTGCAACAATCTTTATTTTTATACCGTTGGTAAAGGAAGTTTTCAGTTGGTGTATGTCCACATGTACTTCAAGGCAGGTTATGCTTAATTTGAATGTGTAGAACCAGGTGGCTTTCACATCTGGGTATATCAAAGGAAGTTAGTGAGAACTTTAACCATGATCTTCCAAAGATTCCATGAAAGTGTTATTTAAGAAAGACGAGAGATGGAAATGATAGACCGGTTAGCCTAACTTCTGCTGCCAGGTAATTATCTATAATTACAAGTGGAGTGACCAAACACCTTGAAAACTGTCAGCTGCTTAGAGGGGAACCAAGCATTGGTTGGTAAGAAATTTGTCAGGTATGATTTACTCATTGATCTTTTGGAAGAGCTGGTTAAAGTCATGGACAAGGAATGTTTAGGGCTGTTGTTCAGATGGTTGTCCAGAAGGCATTTGAGAAAGTCTGTCATGAAAGATTGTTAACTAGAATTGATGCTCATGGTGCTGGGCCACCTCCATCGTTGTGAAAGATGCCAGAAGAGTGCATGGAGCATCCAGCCCAGAGAGTTGGGTTCATTGGCAGGATTTGAGTGGAGGTGACCCACAATGACCTGCGTTTGTCCATGATTTAGATGATGGGATTAAAAAATCACATATCCAAATTCAGATAGGTAACTTTTTTTAAGCAGTGTCAATGAAAGCATACAATTACGAAGAGACCTGAATGGATTAATTCAATATAACTGTGCCAAATAAAATTCATTGTAGATAAATCTAAGACCATCTATTTTGGGCCTAAAAGTAATAGAACTAGTGTACTTCCTAAATGGTGAAAGACTAACAACAGTACAGGTCCAAAAAGACCTTGGATCTATGTACATAGATCGTGAAAATCTCAAGTTGCAAAAAAATCAGTGGAATGTTGGCTTTTCTATCCAGAGCACTAAAATACAAGGAGCTAGAAGTAATGTTCCCTTTACAATTGTGGCACTCAGCACATACTGATTTCACCAGCTATCTTTACATTTTATTAGTGTGGCTGAACGCCTGTTCGATATAGAATACATGCCTTCTACTTTACTGCACAGTCACTCGTGCAGCTTAGTGGGAGCATGTGATGTTGCCCCTCCCTCCTTTTTTTTGTACGTCTTAGGAAGAGATGGAACAGAGAAAAAGTTGTGCCTCTGAATCCTCTCAGTGAAAGCAACAACATTGGTCTGTTTCAAACTTTTTCAGGTAGCTCCTAAGATTTTTAAATTTTCATTTTGTTAGGTTAAATCCAATTTATCTTGCAGCAACAATGCAGTTTCCACAAGCAGGCTGATTTTGCTATGTGTCAAAATGCATGTGTGAATGAATGCAATGCTGCACAGGACCAACAATTACCCGGTGTCTAGGAAATCCACCATTTTCTGTCTATTCTGAGTTGATTCACCATTCCGATCAATTTAAAACTGGAATCTGGATTTTTTTTATAAATAAGACAATAAACAAAGTTTAGAAAGTATATGAGGAACTAACAGTACACGTTATTTATTAGAAGACTTACATTCACACTGCACAATGAAGTTACTGTAAAAAATCCCCTAGTTGCTACACTCCAGGACCTGTTTGAGTACACTGAGGGAGAATTTAGCATGGCCAGTGTACCTAATCTGCACGTGTTTGGTCTGAGAGGAAACCAGAGCATCCGGAGGAAACCCATGCAGAGATGTGACCTCAGACTTCTGCATCTCTTTCCCAATGGAAGAAAGTGGAAAAGAGATTGTCCGGGGTGCGTGGGGTCTTTAATTATGCTGGCCAGAGAATGTGTGCAAACTCCACACAGATAGTGACCCAAGCTAGAAATCGAACCTGGATCCCTGCCAGCAGTGTCAGTGCCTGGCAGCAGTGCTGACCATTGTGCCATCCCATGTACTTAAAATGGTAAAGAATTAACCAGTTCACAAACGGTTAATCAAGTAAAATATATTTTTCCAGTCATTTTAGTAATCTAAAGTACTTAACTGGGAAATAAATTTGACAGATGTCCTAATATGCATGGAGTCCAGCGTTCAATACAGACTCAATTAAAACTGAACTTGATACTGATGTCTATAGATTCATACATAATTCAGGTGGAGATGTTCACATTGGAATGAAGTTTCTTTCTGGGGTATCTGATATCAGAGAGAATTCATCTACTTTCAAAAGAATTTCCCAATCACGAAGCTGATGTAACCTGACAGCTGACACAGCACCAGCAAGAAATCCATCCTATTACTGAAAGTCCACGCATCATTTTGTGTATTGTCTCATGTTTTGCACATAATTGACGGAGAGATGAGGCAGCCACCTAATTAGGTAGACCAAAGGCAGGAATGGAGATGCACTGACTCCAGAGTGGGCAAGATAGAAGACACAACTTGGGCCCATCAGTGCCTTGTGTCTACCAATTTGATCACGATCTTAAGAGCTGGCAAATGTGTTTGAGGCACGTAAAAGAATTATATTGAAGTGTTGCATCCCTGCTATATGCCATCTGAAACACCCTCTGCAAACCCCTCTTGCAATCAGCAAACAGTTATCTGTGAAAAGATTTGCACGGCCCGTTACTTTGAACCTTCACTTAACCTGCTGAGAACTTGTTTCCATATAGAGCTGGCCTCCCATCCATTGATAATGTCCATACTTCCTGCTGCCTCGGCAAAGCAATCAGTATAATTAAGGACCCGATACACCCTGGACATTCTTTTCTCCGCCTTCTTCTGTTGGGAAAAAGATACAAAAGTCTGAGGTCATGTACCAACTGACTGGAGAACAGCTTCTTCTCCGCTGTTGTCAGACTTTTGACAGGATCTACCTCACATTAAGTTGATCTTTCTCCTATATCCTAGCTATGATAGTAACACCACATTTTGCACTCACTCCTTTCCTCCCCTATAAACAGTATGCTTTGTCTGTATACTCTGCGGCTCTGCAGTGTTGGGATCCCCTCCGGAGCTGTGTGGAGTTGGGATTCCCCCCACTCTCCCGGGGCTGTGCAGAGTTGGGATTTGAGAGTGGAAGAGTCACCAGAGGAGTTGAGATTGACCATCTGTCAAGACCTTGAACAGATGAGCTCATTCAATGAGAGGGTTACTAACCTCATAGAGAGTCCTATTGCAGAAAAACCTCAAGTGCATGCAGCAGTAATGCACCATTACACACAGATTGCAGGGCACTCTATGTAGCCTGGAGCAGTCAGTTCAGAACCTGTACACTTGGGATACATGAAGTGCTTTGTAGGCTGGACAGGGCTGCCTTGCAGGTGGCCCAAACATAACTGGAGGGGATGTCACCTGTGCCCCAGTGGTAGCTTCCAAGTCAGCTGTATTGCCAAGTAAAGGCTGAGGATGTGCCAGAAGAGGATGAGGGTCCCATGCCTCTTGGGGCACCCTCAGCTTCCTCTAACAGAGAGGGTACGTGTAAGTGAGATACTGTATTCCAACCATTGGTAAATTATATCAAATGGCATGTCCTTTCAGCTGTTTGCAACTGCCAAAGTATTGACCATATCCAACCAGTCGATGCTTGTAAATTTTAAAACATTGTTTCCATCTACAATTGGACAACACCTGCTAAATAATCCTGATAGTATTAAGAAACACAGTAAAAAGCAATTTAAGATTCAGTTGGGCTTGCAGTGTGCCTCACTTTGTCTGCTAGAAGTCACATATATTCACACACAGGGCCCTGCTCTTCGCAGACAGCAGGAACATGTCCACACTTTGCACCTTTTTCAATCAAACAAAAGTTTGGGGAATGTTCATTCCCCGGGGCAAGGTCTTGACCAATCAGAGTCACTGGTTTGAATTTGATCAAAGCTGGGCAGGTAACTGTTCTATGCTGCACTCCCCATGTCTCCACCAATTAGAGTCCAATCAGCACTCCTGATTCTCTCTCTCTCTCTCTTTCTCTCCACCACCCCCCTCCCCACACACACACACACACACACACACACACATTGCAATTGGTTATTTCTGGTGAGCTATCCTGATGAGGACTTTGGCAGCATGTCTCTTATTTCTTCTTCAACAATTACATTTACATTCTTAATGATCCAGTTAGAAGTGCAAATTTTTGTCATTTTTCTGCAAAAAGTTTACAGAGGAGGAGAAAAACATTGTATTCAGTCGCTGAGGTTAAATAATATTTGCTCACTGACCGACTTCCTGTATTTACTTTATGTGGAAACCTTGGGTTTCTGATTTTGCTTATCTGAGATAAATCCGATTTGAGGGTGTTTGCTCATAATGTGGCAGGCGACGCATGGTATAATGTTCCAGTCATAACTGTATTCTCTGGCACAGTGAAAAAAATCGGAAAATTGTATTAAAGATATGCATGCTGAATTTTACTGTATAAATCTAATGCAACAAAGGTGGATCCTGTGACTTTTTAGTGTTTCAATTTCTCATATTTTCAGGTTTGATATTGGCAGCTTTGAGTTTGACTATCCAGCGTAATTCGGTCATGTTCCTTGCAATATTTTATGCAGGTTAGCATCTATCTCCATGTTTAATAATATAGTCCTTGCATCTATTATAATACCTTATTTCAAAGCACAATATGCAATGAACAAATGTGTCTATAATGTCAAGACATTGGTAAGGCCACACTTGGATTATGGTGTGCAGTTCTGGTCACCCTATTATAGAAAGGATATTATAAAACTAGAAAGAGTGCAGAAAAGATTTGCTAAGATGCAACTGGGACTTGAAGGTTTGAGTTATAAGGAGAGGCTGGATAGACTGGTACTTTTTTCTTTGGAGTGTAGGAGGTTTGGGGGTGATCTTGTAGAGGTCTATAAAATAATGAGGTGCATAGACAACGTAGATAGTCAATATCTTTACCCAAAGGTAGGGGAGTCTAAACCTAGAGGACATGGGTTTAAGGTGAGAGGGAAGAGATACAAAAGGGTCCAGAGAGGTAACTTTTTTTTCACAGAGAAGGTGGTAAGTGTCTGGAACGAACTGCCAGAGGAGGAGTAGAGGTGGGTACATTTTTGCTTTTAAAAAGCATTTACATGAGTAAGATGGGTATAGAGGGATATGGACCAAACGTGGGCAATTGGGACCAGCTTAGTGGCAAAAGCTGAGCGGCATGGGCAAGTTGGGCTGAAGAGCCTGTTTCTGTGCAGTAAACCTTTATGAACTCTGTTACACACCAACCAAAATAACAATGAAATGAATAACTAGGTAACTCTATTTGTGATAGACTTGGTTGAGTCAAGAATGCTGACCAGGAATATAACTAAACCCAAATATAAGTATTGGTACCCATCGGTACAGTTGCTGCAAAACTTTGGCAATAATGTTCTCACGTAGTGGCTTTTATGTTGACAGTGACCATTCTGCTACTGTTCCTTGTGATAATATCCCCATGGTTTTGGTGACAACAAATCTTTTTGTCTCTGAATGGTATGCAATAAAATATCTTATCCCTGAGGAGCCTCATGCGAATGCCTGGAGAACCTCGTGAATCTTCATTCATAGGATGTGGGTATTGTCAACATTTATTGCCCATCCCTAATTGCCCTTAACTGAGTGACTGGCCAGGTCATTTCAGAGGGCAGTTAAGAGTCAACTAAATTGCTGTGGGTCTGAAGTCTGAGGTATAAGACACCTATTTAAATATCTAGGTTCTGAATTCCTAATTTACGTCAGTGGGATCCTCTGCTCTGTCTGACGTAAGAAGGAATAAACAACCAGTCTTTATGAATCAACTATAATTTATCAAAGAAGATGCTATATGTATGTAACAAAAACAGTGAAGACATCATGGAAGTTTCTTATCCCTCCATGCCGAGGATTCCTGGACTGCAGCCAGCAAAGGTGATGTCTTTCTTCTTCTGTCTCTGAAGGTATGTTAAACTGTAACAGAAGAATTAAACCGCACAAGCCATGGTGAAACTGTATCAATGAAGACTTGAGTTTCCACATTTAGCCCAATTCTGACTGTTCTTCACCCATTATTAGGAAATAATTAAAATGTCGCTTTTCATTATCTTAAGGTGGGATCAGCTGGTGGTCCCCCCCAAATAACTAGAAGCCAGGTCTGAGACAAATACCCATCTTTTCTATTCCTATGCCCCAGGAGTTACATTCACATAAAACAAGTTAACCTATTGCCATGGATACTAAGATAATTAAGAACAGATGTTAGTAATATTTCCTAGTACGGTGTCAGGAAAGAAGAGTCTTTTTAAAATGTGTGTGCTCTGTCCAACAAATGTGGTTAATGGATCAAGACCATAAGATATAGGAGCAGAATGAGGTCATTTGGCCCACTGAGTCTGCTCTGCCATTTGATCGTGGTTGATTCAATTCCATTCTCCTGTCTTTTCCCCGTAACCTTTGATCGCCTCACCAATCAAGAACCTAGCTGTCTTAAATACAGTCTGTGAACTGGCCTCCACAGTCTTCTGTGGCAATGAATTCCACAGATTCACCGCCCTCTGGCTGAAGAAATTCCTCCTCCTCTCAGTTCCACAGGGGTGTCCCTTTACTCTGAGGCAGCGCCCTCGGATCCTGGTGTCTCCTATGAATGGAAACGCAAGTCTAATTTGATTTGATTTATTATTGTCACATGTATTAGCATACAGTGAAAAGTATTGTTTCTTGCGCGCTGTTACAGACAAAGCATACCATACATAGAGAAGGAAAAGAGTGCAGAATGTGGTATTACAGTCATAACTAGGGTGTTAAGACAAGGTAGGTCCGTTCGAAAGTCAGCAGGGAAGAAGCTGTTTTTGAGTCGGTTGGCACATGACCTCAAACTTTTGTATTTTTTTCCCGATGGAGGAAGGTGGAAGAGAGAATGTGCAACGTGCGTGCGGTCCTTGATTATGCTGGCTGCTTTGCCGAGGCAGCAGGAAGTGTAGACAGTCAAGTCCAAATCAAAGACATGATGGTTCTTGTTTAAAGTTAAGCTGTCATACTAAGTTCAAACTGTGGTGTTCAAATCCCTTGCTTATTTCTGTAAATCTGACAAAGATGCTTTGAATTGTGCATCACGTAATTAAACCAAACGTGGTTGTATTGAACCAGATAAGCTGACACCTACACAGTTGCTGGAACTGTTCTCGACCCATTTTTAACTATTTCGTTCTTATTCAGCAGACAGCCTTAAATAGTCCAGTTTAAATTTCTAAGACAAATTCCTAAAATATGATTTCAAACCAATATTGAACCTAAAAACCAAAATATTATCAAAATCTTAGACCAAACAAGGACATCAGCTTTCCTTTCCTGTAGATGTTATTGAACCAAATGGCTTTTTATGACCACAGTACCCCCTGATGCCACCTTGAAGCTGAATGTTGCATCTATTTAAGAGTCGTGGAGGTTTACAGCATGGAAACAAGCCCTTCAGCCCAGCTTGTCCATGTTGTCCTTTTTTTTTAAACCATAAGGTAGTCCCAATTGCCCACATTTAATCCATATTCCTCTATACCCATCATACCTAGGTAACTATCTAAATGCTTTTTAAAAGACAAAATTATACCCGCCTCTGTTACCATCTCTGGCAGTTTGTTCCAGACACTCACCACCCTCTGTGGAAAAAATTGCGCCTCTGGACACTTTTGTATCTCTCCCCTCTCACCTTAAACCTATGCCCTCTAGTTTTAGACTCCCCTACCTCTTGGGAAAAGGTATTGACTATCAAGCTGATCTATGCCCCCCATAATTTTATAGAGCTCTATAAGATCACCACTCAGCCTCAAGAGAAAAACGTCCCAGTCTACCCTTATAACTCAATCCATCAAGTTCCGGTAGCATCCGAGTAAATCTTTTCTGCACTCTTTTTAGTTTAATAATATCTTTTCTATAACAGGGTGACGTAATACTGTGTGCAATTCTGGTCACCCTATTATAGAAAAGATATTATTAAACTAAAAAGAGTGCAGAAAAGATTTACTAGGATGCTACCGGAACTTGATGGATCGAGTTATAAGTGTGGCTTACTAATGTCTTGTACAACTTCAACAAGACATCCCAAGTCCTGTATTCCATGTTCTGACCGATGAAACCAAGCATGCTGAATGCCGCCTTCAACACTCGACTTGTGCTTGTGCAGTTTTTCCTATTGGTTGGATATATGATACCACAGGCCACACTGCTGCCTATCAGTAACTGGACTAGTTCTTGGCTCCCCATGACAAGAAAATTATGTCCAGTGTCAGTGCTGGGCTACTGGTTCCACAGCGAGATCAACAACAACTTGATGCAGGTGCCCAGGAGACCAGTGAGTTAGACCTGGGGTGAGGTGACATGGCTCGTCAGGCTGCTGATTCCTCCCTTGGTCTATCTGGTAGCAGTGACTCTGGGTTCAATGTGGGTGGCCTAAGGATTCCGATCACTGCCTCCCAGGTCAGGGTTAGGGTCAGAGTTACTGCTTCTCAGCCTGTTTGTATTGAAGTTCCAAACCTTACTTCAAGGCTGTATTAAGAAATAAACAAGGTAAATGTAATGGTGATGGGGAAACATTATTACTGCAGCTTAAGCAGAATGTGGTACATATTATGTGGTCAATTTAGATATGTGATCTGTATCATTAATACAGCTCCTGCAACTGAACATGAGAGAGAAGTGTGCTGTCTGCTGTTCCAGTGTCACCATATTATGAAAACGGTAACATGGTCACCGTTACCAGTTTTCTGTTCCGGGTTTGTTTATTAAGTGAATTTAAAATTCCCCACTTTGGTAGAATTTGAACACACTTCTTGGTATTAAGATCCCTGGGTTACTGATCTAATAACATCACCACTAAACTTTGTTCACTGTGTAAAGGTTGAAGGCAATGCTGGTTCTAAGTACTATTGGTACAGGGGTGGAGATGGCAGGCTCTTCCTGCAAGCCTTCATAGACTAGGTAGTGCACACAATCACCGCTTCCTAGCTGTGCCTGAACTACCTTACACATTGCTACTCCATTGATTCCAGCTTGTTGTGAAACAACTTTGAAAGGCTGATGATGGTGATATGGGCCAAGTGCCGTCAGATGGGATTAGGCGAGAGTTTGGGTGTTTCTAATGTGTCGGTGCAGACTTGTTGGGCTGAAGGGCCTCATCTGCGCTGTATGATTCTATGGTTGGGAGTATGCTGATGAGGGCAAATGGCTGGATTAGAGGTATCCTGCTTTTAGTGGACAGGAGATACTTAGGGAAGTTTCCACATTGCTGGGTAGATACCAGTGTTGTGGCTGTATTTGAACAGCTAGGCCAGAGGTGCAGCTAGTTTTGAAGCACGTGTCTTGCTGGGGCCCATTGCCTTTGCTGGATCCAATGTGGTCAGTCATTTCTTGGTATATCGAAATGGAACATATCAAGTTGGTTGAAAAAGGACATCTATGATTGTTGGAACCTCTGGAGCAAGCCACAGTCGATTGTCAACAGGACTTGTCTTTGCTGAAGCTGGTTGCTTCAGCCTTTTCTTTTTTTTATTTGGTCATTAATCTGGCATCTTTTAACGGACAGCACTTTGGCATGTGACATTACCATTAAAAGCAGCTTGAAACTGTGGAAACCATTGATCTACCAACACAGTATTGGTTCCAAGGTGATGCTCGTGATCATAAACTATTTCTTGCAACATTACCACATACAAATGTACAGTGTGCATTGGTGTCTGTTTCAAAAACAGACAAATATGTACGTGACTAATGTTAAGAATCCATGTCTATAACAATATTACTGTCAAACTTAATTTAAAGAAAGGGATGCTAATACCATTTGAAAATTAATTACATTACAAAATACAGTTGGGATTAAATATTGTTGAAGAATTAGTCATCCAGGATCTTGGGTCAGACTTATCGAATCCTGTGCATAATAAAACATGAAATATTGTGGTGTGTATGTGCTGGGCCCACCATCATCATTCAATTAGTTGTTTAATTGCTCACTCATGACTGTGGCTGGATGTCAGAGCTTTTATCTGATATAGTTATTGATTTGTGGGTTCATTTAGCTCTGTTTATTACACACTGCTCCTGCTCTTTAGCATCCACGTTTCATCATGTTAGCACTTTATTTTTAGAAATACTTGGCAATGCCCTCCTACACTTCTTATTGAACCAGGGTTGGTTCTGTGGATTGATGGTGATGCTGAAATGAAGGCTATGCCATGCCATGATATTATCTATTGTGATTAAATACAACCCTGTGGATGATGGCCTGCAGCATCACATAGATGCCCACTTTTGAGTTGGTGGATTTGTTCTGATTCAATGTGTTAATGCTTCACAACATGGTGGATGGTAGCCTCTGTACGATGACAAGACTGTCCCCAAAAGGAGGGTGAGATAGTCCTTTGGTCATGGGTGGATGCATTTCCGACTGGGAGATTGGTGAGAATGAGGTCAAGTAGATTTTTTGCATCTGTGGTTTCTCTGTCCACCTGCTGCTTGACCAGTCTGACAGATATGCCATTCAGGGTTAGGTCAGCAGTGGTGTTTATTGAGCTAGTCTGGTACTGAAGCTTTCCTTGCTGCTCCCAGTTCTTCTAGCATTCCTGATATACAAATATTTGTTGAATACGATTGGAAAAAGAGACACACTGTTGAATCTTTTCATCTTGCACTTCGCAGGACGGATGCTAGGATACCAATTTTCAAAGGGAACAACGATTTATACTGCATGGGAAACAGGGTGCTGCTTGGTTGGCAAGTAGATTCTGGTTGCTCAAAATGTTGCCATGAAAAATGCACCTGGAAACAATTATCCCAAATTTAAAACAAGTTGCTTCTAATTAGTCGGGTGATCTATAGAGAATGCACCAGGGAACAGAATCACCCAAGCATTAAAATGTGCAGTGCTGAGATGATTTATTTTGCCTGCAGATGACTGGGTGCTGCGTATGAATATACGTAGCATTTAGCAGGCATAAATCAGCCACTTTCCAAATCTGGCTGATAATCTCAAAATGGTTGTTCGTACAATTCTTGGCGCAGTCAGGATTGTTCAGTAAGTGCTCCATGGCACTTACCCCATGGTGTGTTTCATGGTAGCCGTTGGCCGTTCACGAGATCTTCAGGTCCTGCCACTGACAATGGGGTTTTGCGTTGTTTCTGCCCTTTACTGCCAGGGAATCCATGGTGGGGGGGAGGGGTGGTGGTCACTTGTTGAGACCAGAGGATCTTGCCACCAGCCAATGACCAGAAAATCCCATCCAACATTTCTGCCATTTCCTAATTCCCCAGGAAAATTTCTCCTGGGTCTGCTTCCAAGGGGCCAGTATTTTATTTATTTAGTATTTTATTTATACTTGTAAAAGCTTTTACGACCTGTTCATATTTTTGGCTAGTTCACGTTTTTTTTTTTAACTTTTTATCAACATTTTAATGGCCCTTGGTTTTTAAAGACACTCAGTCCTCAGACTTGCTTTTTTTTTTGCAATATCATAAACCTCTTATTTTAATCTAATGCTATCCTTAACCTGCTTAGTAAGCTACATATGGATCTTTCTCGCCGAGTTTTTGCTTTTCAATTAAATGTATTTTTGTTGAACTTCTGAATTGTCTCTTCAAATATTTCCCACTGTTTTATTTCACGAGGATATCTTTTAGTCTATTTATCTAATCAACCTTAGTCAGCTTTTTCTCTCATACCTATGCTTAATTTTGTTGAACTTTAGGATTATGGTTTGTGATTGTGAAGGATTATAGTGTTGGAGAGCATTAGAGATAGACAGAGACAAGAATAAAGGCAGGATTTCAAAACTGTGGGATGAGAATTTCAATGTCAAGGTGTTGCTTAACAATGTTGTTATAAAGATTCAAATGTAACATATTTACAGTGTATTGCTTACTACTTCGCAATCTGCATCTCGAGATTACTTCACTGTGGTTGGAGAACAGGGGAGGCAATGGCCTAATGGTATTATGGCTAGACTATAAATCCAGCAATTCAGCTAATGTTCTGGGGGCCAGGGTTCAAATCCCACCACAGCAGATGGTGGAATTGGAATTTAATTTAAAAAAATCTGGAATTAAGAATCTACTGATGACCATGAAACCATTATTGATTGTTGGAAAAACTCATCGGTTCACTGATGTCCTTTAGGGAAGGAAATCTGCTTACCCCGTCTGGCTTGCATGTGACCCCAGATCAACAGCAATGTGGTTGACTCTCAAACGCCCCCGGACAACTAGGGATGAGTAATAAATGTTGGCCAGCCAGCGACAACTGTCCCACAAATGAATGAAAAAAATGTGACTGTAGCTGTTCTGCTAAGAGAACAGATTCCCTGTAGATGGCGTCACATTGAAAATCTGACCATTATAATTGTGCTCATAAATTCAGAATTGATATATTTGGTAAATTCATTTCCTCAGCTCTATGTCTTCTAAATTTAGCACAACTCAACAGTTCATCTCAAAATTCCTGTAGTATATTAACTGAGGGAAACCTGGAGAAACTTGGGTTTTTCAACCTTGTGAGGAGGTGACTGGGCAAGGACCTCATGTAAATTAAGAAGTAGTAAATGGCATGAGAAAGGTATATCTGCAACAGAGTTTCACTTCAAGTTAAGCTGGATAATATAGCAAAGGACCATCTGTTCAATAGGCAAAATTGGAAATCGTGTCAGAATATCCTTCACTAAAAATGACACATAATCAGAATGGGTTTCCAGTTGGGATGGTGGAGGCTTAAAACACTGAATTAATTTAAAGTTCTGTAAAAGGAGTGGAGTGGGAGCTCCAAAGTTCTGCCAGGTTAAAACAAACCAAATATCGTGTTGCATTTGAAGGTCTCCTATTCACAAATAGTTGTCCACTACTTATCAAACAAGAGGGCAATTCTGTCTCCAAGTCTCAAACATTGTTACTGGCTGGCCTAACATTGTAGAATCATGATTGATGTACAGTACATCTGCAAATCCATGCACGAGTACGGATGTTAATGTTTCCTGGCAATGTATCATGCATTTTGGCATTTCTTGGAAGAAGATTAAAAAAAAATCATTCTTTTCTTTGATTAACATTGGAACATTTTGCCTGTACAAATAATGAAGCTATAACATTGCTCACCATTGTTAAAGAATAAATAGGACAGCCATTCCCAGTGACCACATGTACAGTTAAATATAGAAATCAAGAAGTTGCTGCCCTATTCCTTTTGAAGCTTCATGATAACAGTGTTCCACTGAGAGACTTGGCATTGATAGACATAGAATCGTATAGATCTGCCCTCATTCACTATCCACCTAACGCACCTCAGAACATTAAGACTGGTCCTTTCCAGTATAAGTAAATTTCTAAAGCAACCACTTACATTTGTATAGAACTTCTAATATGGTAAAAGATTCAAAAGTGCTTCAAAGCCATCTAACAAAATTTGACACTGAACCAAGTAAGGAGACATGAGGGCAGATGGCCAAAAGCTTGGAAGAGAAAAGAGAGGTAGAAAAACCAAGAGATTTAGAGAGGGAATTTCAGAGTTGGGAGCTGAGGCAGCTAAAGATTGGGTGCCAATGGTATTTAACAATGAATATGGGGATTTGGCAGACTGCAGAATTGGAATATTGATGAGCCCCAATTACTAACAAACAACCTCTCTGCCACTGAAAGTCAACTTTAAAAAGTACTTCTACAGATTTGTATTAATATTGGAATTTTTTTGGCTTTTTCTTTTGTTATAATCTCTATTGATAATATTGATTCTGAGTGAAACTTGGCTTAATGGATTTTAATTTGATTCTTTTAGAAACCATTGAGAAAAGTGACTAAACAAATTCATAGGCGACTGCTGATGAACCTTTAACACAAAATTAAACATTCATTAAACGAAAATAAACTACATTGGCCCAGACAGAAAGGTTGGAAAGATCTTAATATCAGCACAAAAAAATGATTCAAGTCATATTCTTTTATACTAGTAATATCTTTACAGACATATTTAAATTCAGGGAATTAAACAAATTATAATTATCTTCTACTCTAACATTCAAGGTAAGCATGGGATGCATGTGAATTAACAAGTAAATTGCGGTCAGATACACTACACTCCAAAATAAGACAGATTCCATGGATTTCTCAACAACTCAGCCAAATATTTGTCACATTGTGAGCTTAACAATCTGACTGCAATTTTTTTTTTGAGGGTTTTCAATTTCCACTTTTGAAGAACCTGCCTTGGAATTCTCCCCAAAGGTTGCTCCCACTCTGGTTGCAACAATGGCCCATTTCACAGAGTAATGATATATGAGCTGATTTAGCAGTAGAGCAGCACTGTGGGACAGTGGTTAGCAATGCCGCCTCACAGTGCCAGGGACCCGAGTTCGATTCCTGGCTTGGGTCACTATCTGTGCAGAGTGTGCACGTTCTCTCCGTATCTACGTGGGTTTACTCCAGATGCTCCAGTTTTCTTCCAAAAAATGTGCAGGTTAAGTGCATTGGCCATGCTAAATTCTCTTTCAGTATTTCCGAACTGGCGCCAGAGTGTGGTGATAAGGGAATTTTCACAGTAACTTCACTGCAGTGTTAATGTCAGCCTACTTGTGACAATAATAAATAACTGTCATTTGAATAGAGCTAGTGGTTTGTATAACAGTGGGAATACTGAGGAAAGCAAATTTTGGCTTTCTTCATTTTGTACGTAAACAGGATTTTTGTTTACCAAAAGCATAACTGCTATCATTTTTGTGATGTAATTGAGTTGGAGATAGGTAACCCGCAGATAAGGATGTGTGAAGAAATTGCATCATGATGCCAGCTCTTCAAATATTTTTACGATTTTGTTCAAGTTCTCTTTGGCTGTGTTTTAGTTTGTCGGAGCAAGTGGACTTGAGGAACAACGCCTGTTTTCAGAAGAGGAGGATTGAGGAGTAGCTTTTTCTGTTTACAGAACACTCCTGATAATTTTCAGATTCCAAGATGGGTTTCTCAAACACAAATAGATGCTGTAGTCCTGTTGCTGACCTGAACACTTGGTGGCGCTATTGTACAACAGATTTTGTATGTACTCTATCATGGCAGATTGATTTTGACAGCCTGCTGCACAATAACAGTGCAAATAAAGATGGGTCAAGGCAAAAATTATGGCATATAGTAATCGGTGATTAATCCCTGTTCAGACGAAATAAAACCCCTTAATTTTGGAAATTATTTGAGTCGTTAATCATGTCTTGATAGTTTGAAACAAGTTTAATCTCTGTCGTTCTTTTTCTGTTGCCGCTATGCCCACTTGCCTCCACATTTTCAAAGGGGGACAGCTCCTCTTGCATTCACAGCAATCTTCATTTAACTTGTGTTTGAAAGTGAAAAAGTATTGTTTTACAGTTACGAGAGAAGTGATGGCCGAGTGATATTATCGCTGGGCTATCAATCCAAAACTCAGCTAATGTTCTGAGGACCCAGGTTCGAATCCTGCCATGGGAGATGGTAGAATTTGAATTAAATTAAAAAAAAAAATCTGGAATTAAGAATCTACTAATGATCATGAGACCATTGTCAATTGTTCACTAATATCCTTTAGGGTAGAGAATCTGCTGTCCTTATCTGATCTGGTCTACATGTAATTCCAGACCCACAGCAAAGTGGTTGACTCTCAACTGCAAGGTCAACTAGGGATGGACAATAAATGCTAGCCAGCCAGCAAGGCCCATATCCCATGAATGAGTTAAAAACAGTTATCCTGTGCTGCTGGAATTGTCAGTAAAGAATAGAGTCTTTAAGCTTGGCTCTTTTCTCTGTTTTTCCCATTTATGCAGCTGAGTTTGAAATGTTGACTTCTTATCTGAAATGTTGACTTCTTATCTAAAATGTTGGTGACTGGATTGTTTCACAATATACCCTGCCATTGCTATCATCTTTGATATTTTGTTGAGGATGATAGCGTCTTTCTGATGACTTTGTTCATTATGTGAAGTCAAATTCACAAATACAAAGAACATGGAGCAAGGATTTTAGTTCCCTGCAATAAGCATTCTTCAAATTCTCTCCTAATTCAATGCTATCTCAACTTTCCTCTACTCCCTAATTAAACAGTTCAATTAAATCTTATATGGTGTTGAATTCAAAATACAGTCATTACACATTAAATACAATAATATTTAATATAATTTGAACATGTCAAACTACAAAATTTCAAATACAAGTATTGCATTTAATTATAAAATCCTGGTTTTGGAATGAAAAAGTTCCCCAGTTATTAATCGCTCGTGCAGCAAATGTAGTCTAGTCAAAGTGAGAATAGATGACCGTCAGAATTCACAGTTAAAGTAGGAGATTGCTCAAGTCTAATCCATTTGTGTGAAAATATTTTTGTTTAAAACGGAAGCAAAAGTTGGCAAATAAAACTAGTCACCAATGGGAAATGTCTAAACAGTTGATGGAAAAAGTACAGACCACATACATATGCCAGAAAAGAGAGGGGCAAAAAAAGGAATGAGCTGGAGGATCTGTGGGATCATTAAATCAGAGGGTGGGATAAAATTAAGTGAGGATTAATGTTGAAGTTACTCAAACGAAAGGTAGATGAATAGCTAAGAACTAATGGTTTACATCTGGAGGTCACGAGAGAAGGCGGAAAGAACGCGTTTCAGACCTTGCTGTAATTTTCTATGTTATGACAGAAACCTGGCGGATGCCACTATGAAACAAAGGCAGAGGTATACTAAAAAAAAAATTATAGGCCCTTTAGCCTTTCTGTAGTTGTTAGCATGCTGGGAGAAATATAAGTCAATTGGGATTAATTAGCATGGATTTCTGAAAGGTAGGCCATGTTTAAAGTTTATTTATTAGTGTCACAAGTAGGCTTACATTAACACTGCAATGAAGTTGCTGTGAAAACCCCCTAGTTGCCACACTCTAGCACCTGTTCGAGTACATGGAGGGAGAATTTAGCATGGCCAATGCACTTAATCAGCGCATCTTTCCGACTATGGGAGGAAACCCACGCAGACACAGGGAGAATGTTCAGACCCTACACAGACAGTTAGCCAAGATGGGAATCGAACTCGGGTCCCTGGCGCTGTGAGGCAGCAGTGCTTGCCATTGTGCCACCTCTACGTTTGACTGTTCACAGAATTGTTAGGGTGCTGAAGGAGGCCATTCAGCACATGTCTTACAGAAAACTGAGGAGATGGATAAAATCATTTCTTAGAAGGATTTGATTTGTCATTGTCACATGTATTAGTATAAAGTGAAAAGTATTGTTTCTTGCATGCTATGCAGACAAAGCATACCATACGTAGAGAAGGAAATGAGAGAGTGCAGAATGTAGTGTTATAGCTAGGGTGTGGAGAAAGATCAGCTTAATGCAAGGTAGGTCCATTCAAAAGTTTGACGACAGCAGGGCAGAAGCTGTTCTTGAGTGCCCAGACTTTTGTATCTTCTTCCTGATGGAAGAGTGTGTGTCCAGGGTGGTTGGGGTCCTTAATTATACTGGCTGGAAAAATGGTTGATATGTTGACAGTCCGTATGAATTTCCAAAATAAACTCCCTAAGATGCCATATAAGAGAGAATGATATCCCTGATCTAAAGGGAATCAAACCGCATGGATTGAAAGCTGGTTGGTGGATAGAAAACAAAGCAAAAGTTACATGATGTTTAAAAATATTATGAGTAGTCTTTCGTTAAGGTCTAGAATTAATGAAACAATATTAAAATCTAGTTTTGGGGTTATTGTCAAATTGTGGAATGGTTGTAAAAGTCTGCAGGATGTCATAGTTAAGTCAGTGAGATGGACACTTGGATGATAAATTTGCATTTGCCTTGCAGCATAACAGCCACATTCTGGGCCTAATGTGCCATAAACGTTCATTTTTTTAAAAAAAAGTTATTAGTGTCACAAGTAGGCTTACATTAACACTGCAATGAAGTTACTGTGAAAATCCCCTAGTCGCCATGCTGCGGCACCGGTTCAGGTTGTCGGAGGGAGAATTTAGCATGACCAATGCACCTAACCAGCACATCTTTTGGACTTGTAGGAGGAAACTAGAGCATCTGGAGGAAACCCATGCAGATGCAGGGAGAACACGCCAACTGCACACAGTCAGTCAGTCAGTCATTCAAGCCAGGAATCGAATCCAGGTCCCTGGTGCTGTGAAGCAATAGTACTAGCCACTGTGCCACCATGGCTGCCCAGACCCACTGTTGGAGCACTCCATGTTTCTCTAGATCTCCTGAGGTGTTGAGACCATCTGATTTAGATCGTTATTCCCTGCCAATTCAGGAAGCTGCTGTGATATAGGTTTTAGCAGTTACTTCTGTTACTGACCACAGTTAGACTGAGCACTCGCCCTACCCACACAGGCCTGTGATTCCCCGATTGCTGACATGTGTAGACAACTTTTTGAAGAGCCAGCCCCAGTGAGTTTGTCATTTGTACTGATTTCTGTGGGCTCAAATCCCTGGGCTCTGCTCTGCCAGCACAAGTCCACACAGATTTATTTGCCTTTTCCCAAAGCCAGAGAGTTCATCCCAGTCCCAGAGGCAAGGCAGAGATCTCAGCCCTAACTGATCTCCTTAGAAAATAGACCGGAGTCTTATTGAGGGCCCAAATGGACTCATCCATGGGTGTGTTGTATCTAATGGGTTGAATCCGAGCTATGTATCACTTCTTGGCTCTGCCTGTAATACTTTTAAAATGGCAGTTGATCTGTCATCCAGAATTTGTAATCTTTGCTTGCTCTCCTTATCTTTAAAAAAAAAGGTCAATTTTGCACTTTTTAAATTCATTTTCAAGATGCTGATGTTACTGGTGCAGGTAACATGGATTGTCCATCCCTAAATTTTAGCCAGCTCTATAAAGTGTCTGAACACCTGCAAGCTTTTTTTGTTTGCACAATTCTCCTGATGCATTTTGGAGCCTGCTGTGAATCTGCTTTTCAAGATTGAAATCATTTCTCTTGGCATGGGGGGAATAGATATTAAATGGGATCAGAATGATGCAAGTTCTCAGCAGGTCAGACAGCGTCGGTGGAAAGCAACAGAGTTACTGGGTCAGACTCTGATTGTTCTTCTCAATTCTTCTGATGTAAGGTCATCACGACCTGAAATGTAAACCATCTTTCCCTTTGTTGTTACCTCGGAACCTGCTGAGAATTCCTTGCATCTGTTGGATTTTCAGCACCTGCAGTATTTTGCCTTTGTGCTGATATTAAATAGAACCATAGCATCCCCATGTAGAGAAGGAAGCCATTCGGCCCTTCAAGTCTGCACCAACTCTCCAAAAGAACATCCATAAGAACATAAGAAATAGGAGCAGGAGTAGGCCATCTAGCCCTTTGAGCCTGCCCCGCCATTCAATAAGATCATGGCTGATCTGTCGTGGATCAGTTTCACTTTTCCACTTTCCCGCTTTCTCCCCATAACCCTTAATTCCCTTGCCTACCAAAAACCTATCCACCCATGACTTAAATATATTTAGCGAGGCAACCTCCACCACTTCAACGGGCAGAGATTCACCACCCTTTGAGTGAAGAAGTTCCTCCTCCACTCCGATGTAAACTGCACCCCCCCCCGCCCCCATCTTGAGGCTGTGCCCTCTAGTCCTGCTATCCTTTCTAAGCAGGAACAATCTCTCTACCTTCTAAGTGGGAAGAATCCCATCCAGGCCCTATCCCATCTTCATAGCCCCATGCATTTATCTTGACTAATTCACCTAACCCACACTGAAGGGCAATTTAGCATGGCCAATCGATGCGACCCGCACATCTTGTGGGAGGAAACCAGAGGATACGCATGGAGACATGGGGAGAACATGCAGACTCCATGCAGTCACCCAAGGTGGGAATCGAACCCAGTTCCCTGGTGCTATGAGGCAGTAGTGATAACTGCTGCACCGCAGTGCTGCCCAGTTGTTCTTAACAAAATCCACTTTTTCTCAATGGGAATCCAACTCCATATACATCAGGATGATTGGTGAATTGAAATCTTTCACAGCATATCCCAAGGAATATTCATCATTTAAAACAGGCTCACAAATCTGTTCTATTCCTCACCTGAAACCCGTGGCAGCCCAGAACCATTTGTGTGTTGGAATGTCTGGACTTGGGGGATAGTGATTTTAACTATCCGGAATTTGTTTTATTTTTAAGTAGCTTCAGGAGGGATAAAATTGAACCACCGCATCAAAATGATGACGAATCGCATCAAAATGTTTTCCTTTTATTAGTTATTTATCAACCTCCTTGTGTGTGTGTTTCCATTGTTTTCTGCTGTAAACAATGTTACAGGAAGAATGCTTAACGTCTGTGTCACAATCCGACATTGGTAGACATTAACTGACAAATGGGGTTCGATTACGCTTTATTATCCCACTCTACAACTAATCTCTTTTGATTCATGGGATAGCCTCTGATTTCAGTAGAAAGAACAAATGTTTCTTGTGCTATTTACCATTTATATAGATGATCTGGTGGAGGGAACCGAGTGTATGGTGTCGAAATTTGCTGATGACACCAAGATTGGTGGAACGGCAAATTGCGCGGAGGGTGTGGAGAGTCTGCAGAAGGATCTAGATAGGTTGGGTGAATGGGCCAGGAACTGGCAAATGGAATTTAATGTTGGCAAGTGTGAGGTGGTCCACTTTGGTAGGAATAATGGCAGGAAGGACTATTACTTACGTGGCGAAAAACTGCAGCAGGCGACGGTGCAGAGGGACCTCGGGGTCCTTATGCATGAGTCGCAAAAACCCTGCAGGTGCAGCAGGTGGTCAGGAAGGCGAATGGGATGTTGGCCTTCATAGCGAGGGGGATTGAATATAAAAGTAGGGAGGTCTTGCTGCGGCTGTATAGGGCATTGGTGAGGCCGCAGCTGGAGTACTGTGTGCAGTTTTGGGCGCCGCACTTACGCAAGGATATTTTGGCCTTGGAGGGAGTGCAGAGGAGGTTTACTAGGCTGATACTGGAATTGAGGGGGTTGAGCTATGAGGAGAGGCTGAATAAACTAGGCTTGTACTCGTTGGAGTTTAGAAGAATGAGGGGAGATCTCATTGAGACATATAAGATGATGAATGGGATGGATAGGATAGAGGTGGAGAGACTCTTCCCGCTCAGAAAGGACAGTAGGACTAGAGGGCACAGCCTCAAGATAAAGGGGGGGTGGTTTAGAACGGAGTTGAGGAGGAACTTCTTCACTCAAAGGGTGGTGAATCTCTGGAATTTTCTGCCCGTTGAAGTGGTGGAGGCTGCCTCGCTAAATATTTTTAAGACGCGGGTTGATGGGTTTTTGATAAGAGAGGGGATTAAGGGTTATGGGGAGAGGGCGGGAATGTGGAACTGAGGCATGACAGATCAGCCATGATCTTATTGAATGGCGGGGCAGGCTCGAAGGGCTAGATGGCCTACTCCTGCTCCTATTTCTTATGTTCTTATGAAACATGGATAAACTAACCCAAAGGCAGGAGTGTTTACTGTGAGCTTATAATACTGATGATTAGTAAACATGAGTTGACTTCCACCCCAATCCCGACATCTAAATTTTGATGTGAAAGTGCTGAATTTAAACAGCCTCCATTTTGGCTGATGCAAGGGTCTCGACCCACGGTGTGAGAGTAATGGATTGATGGGGTAGATTTAACTGTCATGAACTGATTTTTTTAAAAAAAATCCCCGCTCTTTAAACTTAAAAGAAACAGACTGCAGCCGTCACTGTTTTAAAAGATCTCTCTGCTGGTCTGCTTTGGTTAACTGTTGCAGGTTAGAAACAAAGTAACATCTGTTCATGTAGTTTCTGTAGAGTACATTGTTAGCGTTTCCCCAGGGACTTGCATTGTTATTACAAATATTTGGCTGAGCTTCAAAAGCCATAATTATCTGAGCAGTGTTCATTTTTTGACAGTTTAAAGAGTTGGTTAATGCATTAGCTGCCTCGATGCGGGACAAAATATAAGTTTGCTATTTATGAGAGATTAAACACTTGAGATTTAAAAGCTTTGAATGTGTTTTATGAGTGGCAGCTTTATTCAATAACAAGTATGTAGATTGTTAAAAGTTTATTTCATTCATTTCCACATGGCTCCTGAGGTCTACCCATAATGGATATGGGGATATGGCTACAAGGTTGAGGGGACATGGGGATGGATGGGGGGCATGTTTGGCATAGAATTAACATTGCATGTGAGGGATCATGCTGGATGCGTAAGAGGCATGAGTTGGCATGGAGGGTATGAGGATGCATTGGTGGATTGAGGACATGATTTGGCCCTCATACAGAAGGTCTGAAGGGTTCTGGGGTGTGGGTAAGGGAATTTGAGATGTGTGGATGAAAATGCCTCACAGCTTCTGAAACAACTGGGATGGAACAGAAATGGACCACCTAACCAACTCACTTGGCAATTTCCTGTCCTCAAGTGTGGTCACTTACACTTGCTTCTAGAGTCAGTGGGGCTCGACTCCATCCTGAGGCACCCATTTCCCTCAGAGCAAAAAGTGTATATCTGGATATTCTCTTACCGAGGTGGATCTGCAAGTCAGGAAATTTCCCAACTTGTGCTGTCTGTCTTGGTATTATCTATTTCAGAGCCCCAGAATTGGGGTGGTTGGTGTTCTCAGTGGGTAATTGTTTAGTGTGCTGACATGACATTCATTGCTCTATTTTCACAGAAGTGTTTGGCTATTAAAGATAAATGTCTGTATTTAAATGGCAGACAAGATGGGGCGATACGAGTGTATTCTGCCTTCATGTGCCAATGGCAGTAGTCATTTTTAAGCTCTGATTTCTCTTGAGCCTGTTCAGGGCTGGACTCTGTTGCAATTATCAAAATATACCTCCAATGTGGTTCATCTTCCCCCTAAACATGCTCATTTCCTTCTATTGAACACAGGAGTATGAAACATTTAAATAAAAGCTGAATGAAGTGGGTTAATGTTCTCCATAAAATATTGGACCCTGGAATGTCAAACAAGCCAATTTTAAGTATGAATCTGATTTTTTTTCCTCTTTTTAGTCTCCCCTAATTTTGTGTCAAAATCCTTCAGTTGTATGATTTCCAGTGCGCAGCATAATATTAAATATCGGATAGACATCAACACGTTTTTACGGGATTACAACAGTAGTTTCATGACATAAAGTTTAAATATTGGCTTGATATTTCAATACGGATTCAGATAATGAAGGCTCAGCAAAAAAAATCAATCTATTCCCACTAACCTGAAATTTAATACTAAAAAGATGAAAAAATGTTTGTTAAATCGTGAAGAGGCTGAGAACAGGTAAATGTTTCTGAGCTATGGAGGTCATTCCCAGGCTTTTATCTCTAGGAAGAGTGTTCACTTTTGGAACACTCTGCATTGCAGGGATAATGATCAATTTTGTGCTGTAAGTCACCAGCTGCACTTCAGTTTGCAAAGCACTATTGCACATATTTAATAACTTAAATGTATTTTTGATATCCAGTAATCTACATTTCACAGCTCAATCATCAGAAATTATAGCCTTTCAAAAGAGAATGAAGCAATGAGTATACTTCAATTTGTAAAAGTTCTGCTGTGAAGATGAAATGCTTCTTTACACTTTGCAATTATCATCTTTTAACTTTTGTAGTTATTAAAACATGTTACATTAATACATAAAGCTGTAATACTAATACATACTAGAGTAGTGCTTTAATGAATGTTAAGATTTGCCAGTACTAGGCTATTAATCATCAACCATATGCTGTATCATTCCACTTGCTGGTAGTCCAACAGACTACATGGAAAAATTGCATATTTATTTTGCTGTAATATTTAGAAGTTCTGGTATACTTGATACTAAATTCCAAAATAATACAGTAAATATATTTACAGTACATAATACTGATCTGCATATGTTAGGGCACTACAATCTTCTGGTTGCTACTTTCACTTCTAATAATTTGGTCTTCATATTTAGTTTTGCAGGCAGTTTAGTCAACTCTGAATTCATGAAATAGTCTTAAACTATACTTTTTGGTAAGCCTTGCATAAATTATTGAAGCATAGCTACATTTAAGGCAAAAGTGAGTGAAAAAGAAAGGAATGGGAGACTGTGTTTGTGGGGTTAAGTAAGTTACATTGAAGGAAATTTGTGGACAATAACAGACTAGCCTGGCTAACTGGTTTGTTTCCACACTGTCCATTCTATGTGATGCTATTAAGTGTATTCTTTAGCCTATAATGCTTTCTTAAACCTGTTAGAAAGATTGCACATTGCAATCATTAAAATAAAACTGAAGGATGCAAGGGGCTAGCTTACAGGATAATTGATAGGGAGCTGAATGTTATGCCCTTCAGTTCACTGAACTGTGTTTGAAGTCAAGGGTTTACAATCTATTATATTTTTATTGATTGTTCATGTTATTCTTCACATTCCCCAAGGTACTCAACGACATAAAACTAGAAATCAAAACATATGATTAGCTAAATGTTTGATAGTATCCAAATTCATTATAAATTAGTGTAAAATAAGGAAAAATATTTTCTGATAAATTGCCCCAAATTAATCAAATTAAAGCTTTAAGGGCAGTGGCATGCCAGAGTTTTGTTTACTGGTAATGAAGACTGACCATTCTGTGAAAAGGACACCGCTACAATGGACGAGTTTGAATCTTTTCTACAAAGGTTAGTGTGTATGTATCACAAGTATAGCAACTTCATGTTATTCCATGTGCTTCTGTCACAGTATGTATTGAGAAAGCATTTTCATGCAGTTTCTGGAGGAGCACTTTGGGGCTGCAACTTCCAATTATGGATTTAACTATTCACGTTTGTCCCTGAAGATTGCAATCCAATTCACACATTGCTATCATAGAAACACACAAAATACTCAGCCCTTTGACCCTGCTCTGCCATTCAACATGGTCATGGCTAATCCTCTATCTTGATACAATACTCCAGGAGAAACATTCTCCTCATACCTTTTGACCCGAATGAGCACTGTTAGCCTCAGCACTAACTTTAAGGCAAATTCCAGCCCAGCTGACTGTTGTATGCTGATTTCAAAAGACTGTGATTCCAATGATATTTCCTTAAAGTATTGCTTTCCTTCATCCACATTTGTTATTTATGTCTTAGGGGTGGAATGTTTCATTTGTCGCAAAATATTGGACTGGATCATGTCTGTCTTGTAGCTAAATAAGTAATGAGTACGTGAAAGAAGCCAGTGAGTGTGCAGGTACTCTTTGTATAACAGTAAAGCGTGACAAGATAATTTGGCCGCTTAGATTTATTTTTCTTATTGCTTAATTTTAAATATATAATTAAACTTTTGTGCCATTGGTCTGTGCTGCTATAGGTGAATGTATGGGACAGAGAATGCATTCCACTAATTCTTATTTTGCTATTTGAAGTTTTGTTTGTTAAGGGAGGCATTTTATTCTCCATGTTAAAAATTGAATTGAATTATAAAATCATAGAATAGAAACAGGCCATTTGGCCCATTGAATCTGCACTGATTTGCTAACAGATCATCCCATCCAGTAACCTTATGTATTTACCCTGCTAATCCTCCTAATCCATACATCCCGGGACACTAATAGGCAATTCAGCATCTGCACAATTTTGGACTGTTGGAGGAAACTGGAGCACTGGAGGAAACCCATGCAGACATGGGGAGAATATGCAAACACAACATAGACAGTGACCCAAGGCTGGAATTGAACCCGGGTCCCTGGCGGTGTGAGGCAGCAGTGCTAACCACTGAGCTGCTGTGCTGCCCCAAAAATGTTTATATTGCCTGGCCTATGTCTTTATAATTGTATTGAGAAGAGATTTCTATAGGAATTGGCATTGTCTAAGGCTAATGATCAAGACTGATCTTGGTAGTAAGCAGAGCTTGTGCAAGGGTGTGGGTTCCCACAAATGCATTTGAACTCTGGAGGGAGCAGTGCCACCTTCCTCGCATTGATCACTTGTTCCTACCACTTTGGTAGGAATAATGGTAGGAAGGATTATTACTTACGTGGAGAAAAACTGCAGCAGGCGATGGTGCAGAGGGACCTCAGGGTCCTTGTGCATGAGTCGCAAAAACCCAGCTTGCAGGTGCAGCAGGTGGTCAGGAAGGCGAATGGGATGCTGGTCTTCATAGAGAGGGGGATTGAATATAAAAGTAGGGAGGTCTTGCTGCAGCTGTATAGGGCATTGGTGAGGCCGCAGCTGGAGTACTGTGTGCAGTTTTGGGCGCCGTACTTACACGAGGATATTTTGGCCTTGGAGGGAGTGCAGAGGAGGTTTACTAGGCTGATGCCGGAGTTGAGGGGGTTGAGCTTTGAGGAGAGGCTGAATAAATTAGGCTTGTACTCGTTAGAGTTTAGAAGAATGAGGGGAGATCTCATTGAGACATATAAGATGATGAATGGGATGGATAGGATAGAGGTGGAGAGACTCTTCCCGCTCAGAAAGGATAGTAGGACTAGGGGGCACAGCCTCAAGATAAAGGGGGAGCGGTTTAGAACGGAGTTGAGGAGGAACTTCTTCACTCAAAGGGTGGTGAATCTCTGGAATTCTCTGCCCGTTGAAGTGGTGGAGGCTACCTCGCTAGATATTTTTAAGACGCGGGTTGATGGGTTTTTGATAAGAGAGGGGATTAAGGGTTATGGGGAGAGGGCGAGAATGTGGAACTGAGCCACGACAGATCAGCCATGATCTTACTGAATGGCGGGGCAGGCTCAAAGGGCTAGTTGGCCTACTCCTGCTCCTATTTCTTATGTTCTTATGTTGCCAAAAGAGGGCAAACCAAAAATATAAACACAACGTTATTAACAAGATGGAGTGTTGCAAGACGCTGAGTAAAGTTTGCAAATTGCTAATCCTCACAGTACATTCAATGGAATGAACATTTTTTTGAATTATTAATTTAAAGTTTACTGTTACTAAGGCATTGCAATTCCATTTCTGTGCAAATGGGCAGGTGGGCTCTTTGTAACCATCTGTGTGCTCTCCTTGACAGATTATATTCCATGATGTGGATGCCCTGACTCAGAAGTTGTTCCCTGTTGTTGAAGGGATGCAGAAACATTTCAGTTCTGGATCTGGTGCCTACTACAGTGATTCCATTTTCTTCTTGTCAGTTGCCATGCACAGAATCATGCCCACAGGTAAACTGTGTGTGTTGTTTGTATACTCGGTGTGCTGGGGAAATTTGAAACATTGGAATGTTCGATGTATTTTCTCTGTCAAACAATCTATGCAAGAATCCCCTAGCCTATAATTTGAATGTGGTCACTAAATAGTCTAACAGGTTTCTCTGCATTACCATTTTGAAAATTCACCGAGTGGCCACCTGAAAGTGGATTTGTTTTGGCGTTAAACTTTGCTCTGTGATTCCCAGGTTGCAAATTTGTTAGCTCAAGTGAGGCCAAACTAGTTGAAGAACTATTCTTTAATTCTGGTATGCTATTAGTGTCCAAAATTTGCAAACAGATGGTAGGTTGTAATTGAGGGCTATATTGTCATTGAATCATCGGTCCATATAGCACAAAAAGAAGCCATCGAGTTTGCGCTGTCCCTTTTGAAAGAGCTACCTGAATAGACCTACTTCCCCTACTCTTTGGCTATAGGCTCTGCAGATTTCTCCTTTTTTGGGCATCAATTGAATTCACATTTATTGTTAAATTTGTCTTCACTAACCTTTCTGGTGTTGTATTCCCAAGTCCAAAGTAAATGCAGCATTTAACAGAAAAATCAAAATTTCCCACTAGATTTATTCTTTTAAAATCTGTGACCTATGCTTATTGACTCTCCTGCCGTTGGGAATAACTTCCCTCTATATTGTTGTCAAAATCATTCCTAATTTTGAACAGCTCAAGTAAATCTCCTCCTAGCCATCTTTACTGTAAGGAGAACAGTTGTTTTTTTTTTCTAGTCTTTCCACGTAACTGAAGTCTGTTATTCTTGTTCTGATTTCTTTTTTACCCTCTCCAAAGCATTCTATTTTCTATAGAGTGATGCCTAGAACTAGACACAAGATGCTAGCTAAACCTAATGGTTCAACATAACATCTTTGCTTTTAAGCAGTCTGGTCCTATTTATAAATGATGTGGAGATGCTGGCGTTGGACTGGGGTAAACACAGTAAGAAGTCTCACAACACCAGGTTAAAGTCCAACCAATTTATTTGATAGTAAACTCACAAGCTTTTGGGGTTTGCCCCTTCGTCAGGCGAATGGAGAGTTCTGGCCTCAGACAGAGCGTATAACAGCACACACAGTTTACAGATTACTGATTAGAATGCGAGTCTTTACAACTAACCTGCTATTCAAGTCTTAAAGACTTGGAAGACTTAAAGAATAGCAGGTTAGTTGTAAAGACTCACATGCTAATCAGTAATCTGTAAACTGTCTGTGCTGTTATATGCTCTGTCTGAGGCCAGAACTCTCCATTCACCTGACGAAAGGGCAAACCTTGAAAGCTTGTGAGGTTACTATCAAATAAATTGGTTGAACTTTAACCTGGTGTTGTGTGACTTCTTACCCTATTTATAAAGCCAAGACCTGTATTTTCTTCTAACAGACTTATAAGTTTATCCAGCTACATTTTTTTAATGAATTTATTTGCACACTTATCCCCTTTCCAGATAAGTACCCAACACGTTTGATCAGAAATAAATTCTTGAGTATTCATATGTTAACTATATTCACAATTTCTCCTCACTTAACAGTAGAGATTTGCTTTGTTGCTTTCAGTGGGTGGGTTGGGGGTTGGGTGGGGTGGGGGGGTCATTAAATTCTTTCTTGAAAGATCTGAGGACCAAAGGCTGTGTGCGCAAATTGCACTGCACAGTGTGGCAAGGTCTTGGGTTCAGGGTCTTGTCCGTGAGGAATGAGCTAATCTCAGCCAGACAGCAATGAGAGACTCTGCTATCTGCATTCCTCCCTTAGTCAAGGTTTACATTGTTGGTGCTTATCCTGTGTTGCTCAATGTGATGGTCTTTGAATGCAGTGTGAGGAGAGGAGTGGATACCCTCCTCTCAAACAGCCTAAGAACCTATTGTCTTTGTTGTCCATGCTAACTCTTGCTTCAGTAAATGCACCAAGACCGAAGAAGGATGCGGCGGGGGAAAGTAAATTTATGAACGAATTAAAGGATTGCACTGATTGGAATTCTGAAAATTTGTACTGACCTGGATAATGTGCCACTGGCTTTTTGCATGCTTGTATTATTGAGACCCAAGGAGTGAAACTGACATTGTATTTTCAATAGAGTGATGCCCAGAACAAGACACAAAATGCTAGCTAAAGCTAATGGTTCAACATAACATCTTTGTTTTTAAGCAGTCTGATCCTATTTATAAATGTTGTGGAGATGCCGGCGTTGGACTGGGGTAAACACAGTAAGAAGTCTCTCAACACCAGGTTAAAGTCCAACCAATTTATTTGATAGTAAACTCACAAGCTTTCGGGGTTTGCCCCTTTGTCAGGTGAATGGAGAGTTCTGGCCTCAGACAGAGCATATAGCAGCACACACTGTTCACTATAAGACTCCAGGATCACTCTGTTTTCTTCCTATCTAGTGTATTGAAGAGGAAGGAGGAGTATCTATGGTGGCATTTTTGTAGAAAAGTTACTGTAATTGTCTGAGCACATTCAGTTGCAATTGTTTTCCCCCTCATCTGCACAATAAATAAAACATTCTGTAATTGTGATAGATTACTCCTGTTATAAAGAAACCAATTAATTATTTGTTATCTGAGAAGGTACGTCTGTTCTCATCTGCTCTTTTCTCAGCTTGGTTGTAGATAATATCCCTCTACATATTTATAAAATCAATTATCTCTGTGAGATTTATGGTGCCTGGTTTAGGATATTTCAGTATGTTTGCCTTGGCTGCATC
>NW_027650546.1:0-67154 GCF_965287045.1 Carcharhinus amblyrhynchos | reverse complement strand
CATTTTCCCTGCGGAAAAGTGTGGGGTAATTCACTTTGGCAGGAATAACAGATGTGTTGAGTATAGGGCTAACGGTAGGACTCTGAATAGTGTGGATGAGCAGAGGGATCTAGGTGTATGTGTACATAGATCCCTGAAAGTTGGGAATCAAGTCGATAAGGTTGTTAGGAAGGCGTACGGTGTCTTGGCGTTTATTGGTAGGGGGATTGAATTTAGGAGTCGCAGCGTCATGATGCAACTGTACACAACTCTGGTGCGGCCGCACTTGGAGTACTGTGTGCAGTTCTGGTCCCCACATTATAGGAAGGATGTGGAGGCTTTGGAGAGGGTGCAGAGGAGGTTTACCAGGATGTTGCCTGGTATGGAGGGGAGGTCCTATGAGGAGAGACTGAGGGATTTGAGGTTGTTTTCATTGGAAAGAAGGCGGCTAAGAGGGGATCTTATTGAAACATATAAGATGATTAGAGGTTTAGATAGGGTGGACAGTGATAGCCTTTTTCCTCGGATGGAGAAAGCTAGCACGAGGGGGCATAGCTTTAAATTAAGGGGTGGTAGTTATAGGACGGATGTCAGATGTAGGTTCTTTACCCAGAGGGTGGTGAGGGATTGGAATGCCCTGCCTGCTGCAGTTGTAGATGCGCCAAGTTTGGGGTCATTTAAGAGATCCGTGGATAGGTTTATGGATGGAAAGGGTTTGGTTTAGGTTAGAGGGTCATTGCTTTTTTCTTAATTGGTCGGCGCAACATCGTGGGCCAAAGGGCCTGTTCTGCGCTGTAATGTTCTATGTTCTATGTTCTACATATTATACCCACTAATCCCTCTAACCTATACATCCTAGTACACTAAGGGGCAATTTTTAGCATGTCCAATCAACCTAACCCACATATCTTTGGAGTGTGGGAGGAAACCGGAGCACCTGGAGGAAACCCACGCAGACACGAGGAGAATGTGCAAACTCTGCCCAGACATTGACCTGAGCTGGGAATCGAACCCAGGTCCCTGGAGCTGTGAAGCAGCAGTGCTAACCCACTGTGCCACCATGCCGCCCCAGGGTGTGTAGCCTATGGTATTCAATGTAGACGTAGCTCACGGATTCCCCAAGGTTGTCCCATGCTGTCAAAACCATCAGATTTAAATTTAATGGGTTCTTGGTATCCTGATTCAAATTGATTGGCTAAATTCAAAAGCCTGTTGTCCTGGTTAAAAACTGCTGCTTGGCCTTTCGATAGAATAGTTTCAGTCTGGGCTCTCTGTGTGCTTTTTAAAGTCTCGAATCACAAAATAAAAAACAACCACTGTTTAAAGAACAAAGAACAGCACAGGAGCAGGCCCTTCGGCCCTCCAAGCCTGCACCGGTCACATTGCCCTAGCTTGACAAACCTCTCATATCCTTCTATTTCCCGTCTGTTCCTGGTGTCCATCCAGATAAATCTTAAACGTCACTAACGTATCTGCCTCAACCACCTCACTTGGCAGCGCATTCCAGGGCCCCACCGCCCTCTGTGTAAAAAAAACTGCTCCCCCCCCCGCCCCCCACATCTCCACCCAACCTTCCCCCCCCCCCCCCCCCCCCCCCTCACCTTGATCTTGTGCCCCCCTTGTAATTGTCATTTCCACCCTGGGGAAAAGCTTCCAACTGTTCGCCCTATCTATACCCCTCATCGTTTTATAAACTTCTATCAGGTCGCTCCTCAGCTTCCGTCTTTCCAAGGAGAACAATCCCAGGGCGGCACGGTAGCACAGTGGGTTAGCACTGCTGCTTCACAGCTCCAGGGTCCTGGGTTCGATTCCCGGCCTCGGGGTCACCGTCTGTGTGCAGTTTGCACATTCTCCCCGTGTCTGCGTGGGTTTCCTCTGGGTGCTCCGGTTTCCTCCCGCAGTCCAAAGATGTGCGGGTTAGGTTGATTGGCCGTGCTAAGAAATTGCCCCTTAGTGTCCAGGGATGCGTAGGTTAGAGGGACTAGTGGGTATAATATGTAGGGATATGGGATAGGACCTGGGTGGGATTGTGTTCGGTGCAGACTCGATGGGCCGAAGGGCCTCTTTCTGCACTGTAGAGTTTCTAAGGAAGAGTTTATTCAATCTCCCCTCATAGCTCATACCCTGCATACCAGGCAACATCCTGGTCAACCTTTTCTGGGCGTTCTCCAAAGCCTCCACATCCTCCTGGTAGTGCGGTGACCAGAATTGGACACAGTATTTCCAAATGTGGCCTCACCAACATTTTATACAACTGTCACATAGTTTGCCAACTTTTATACTCGGTGCCCCGTCTGATGGAGGCAAGCACGGGATACGCTTTCTTCACCACCTTATCCACCTGTGCTGCCACTTCTAAGGATCTGTAGACTTGCAGTCCCAGGGACCATGCAATGCTTTCCCCCCTGCATAATCAAGGACCCCCACGTACCCCGGACGTTCTCTCTCTGCCATCTTCCATCGCCAAAAAGATATAAAAGTCCGAGATCGTGTACCAAGAACAGCTTCTTCCCTGCTGCTGTCAGACTTCTGAATGGGCCTATTAAGTTGATCTTTCTCTACACCGTAGCAATGACTGTAACACCACATTCTGCACTCTCTCCTTTCCTTCTCTGAGCTGTGTTGCCTGCCGCACAGTCTGTTTTAACCCTTGTACGGCGGACAAATAACTACGAGTAGACGTCTTAGAAGTACAACCAATATTTATTTAAACCCACACAATCAATAATCACCCACCCGACCAACAATAAGTTACCTTGCGGGAAAATACTAGAATTCAAGTCCAATACAAGACCTTGACTTAACTTTTGCGTGACTGGCAAGTACCCAAGCAGATATTGGCCTTTTCCTGTGTGCTGGTCTCGGTAGTCGTCTGCGTAGTCTGGTCCTTTGGTCTGGCCTGGCACTCTGGCTCTGGTCTTCCTTCTTGGGTGTGGTGGCTCTCCTCTTGCTGGCGATGGTCACCATTGTTGTAGCTCGTTCGTGGGGTCAGAGAGAGAGAGATTCCTGGTTGTGCAGCACCCTTTATACCCCGTTTGGTTTCACGCCCCTTTTTTGGCCATTGCCAATCAATCAATCAGGACTTGATCCCCCCTGATCGATAAGAGTCCAATCGGGTGCTACCACACCGATCTCTGGGTGTGTCCCTGGCGGCCACGTCTGTGGGTGCTGGAGGCACAGAGGTCACATACCTTCCTCCTAAATAAGGATTCACGGTGCCCCTATGTCTGGTACACAACCCAGTGTGACCAGAAAGTCCCTTTCATCCTGGAGATGGCCCATATCCTGTGTATTTACTCATCAGGGTTGCAGCCTGTTTGTCTGTCGGTTTAGTTTCTTGCCCAATTGGCCCAGAGTGCTTTACAAAACACCATTTCAGCTGGCCCGTTTGGCTACAACGGTATACCCTGTCTGTAAAACGAGCAAAAGAATAATACTTTTCGCTGTATCCCAACACATGTGATAATGATAAATCAAACAAATCCTTTTCCTTCTCTCTTATGTACTCTATGAATGGTATGCTTTGTTTGTATAACGCAAAAAACACTGTATCCCAATACATGTGACAATAATAATTCAAAACGTAGCAGTGTGCAATTTTAACCAACGCCAAATTCTAGCTTCATACCTCCCAAACTATAATTACTCGACCCTACGTCGCAACAGTACACTTAATATTATTTGTGCCCCTCCTCTCCTCCAGCTCGGATGCTGCTGTGCGCGGACTCGCGGGGATCACTGTGGTGCTCCGAGTGGGACCCCACTGCCGTCCCAGAAGATGAGTTGAGCCAACAATATTACCAGCCACCAACCACCTGGAGGCACAAACAGGTAAACAGGACGCGCGCGACTCTCTGGTACGGTTACAGGCGGCGGGCTTTGGGTTGGGTCAGGGCTTCACCCTGTATCTAACCCTGTGCTGTACCTGTCCTGGGAGTGTTTGATGGGGGGACAGTGTAGAGGGAGCTTTACTCTGTATCTAACCCCGTGCTGTACCTGTCCTGGGAGTGTTTGATGGGGGGGACAGTGTAGAGGGAGCTTTACTCTGTATCTAACCCCGTGCTGTACCTGTCCTGGGATTGTTTGATGGGGACAGTGTAGAAGGAGCTTTACTCTGTATCTAACCCCGTGCTGTACCTGTCCTGGGAGTGTTTGATGGGGGGACAGTGTAGAGGGAGCTTTACTCTGTATCTAACCCCGTGCTGTACCTGTCCTGGGAGTGTTTGATGGGGGGGACAGTGTAGAGGGAGCTTTACTCTGTATCTAACCCCGTGCTGTACCTGTCCTGGGAGTGTTTGATGGGGGGGACAGTGTAGAGGGAGCTTTACTCTGTATCTAACCCTGTGCTGTACCTGTCCTGGGAGTGTTTGATATTTTTATGTATCTCACTCAGTTTAACGTTGATAATATTTCTACTCCAGGTTCACTCTGACAGGGTGACGGCAGTGTCTGACACCACTGACTTGTTTGTGACTGCCTCCTGGGATCGGACTGTGCGTCTGTGGGATCGCGAGTCAATGAAACAGGTAAACACTTGATTGTCTGCTGCTCCCAGCTCTGTCACCTCCTCTTCGCTCTCACTCCCGTCTTCTCTCTCAATTGCTCTCCCACTCTCCCCACCTCGGTCTTTCCCTCCCCTTTCTCCCCCTCCCCCCCCTTTCTCCCCCTCCCCCCCCTTTCTCTCCCCCCCCCCCTTTCTCCCCCTCCCCCCCCCCTTTCTCCCCCTCCCCCCCTTTCTCCCCCTCCCCCCCTTTCTCCCCCTCTCTCCCCCTCCCTCCCCCCCCTTTCTCCCCCTCCCCCCTTTCTCCCCCCACCCCCACCACCTCCCCCCCACACTCTCCCTCTCTCTCCCTCTCTCTCTAACCTGCTCTGCGTCTCTCTCCGCCCACAGGTTGGTCTCTTTACCTGTCAGGCCGCTGTTCTGTGCCTGGAGGTGAACCCGGTCGACCCTGGGGTGGGGGTCTGCGGAGACGCCTCGGGAAATGTCTACTTCCTCAAGTGGAGCAGCCGCACCCTCGATGGGTAGACCTGTAGGTGGACGCGGAGAGAAACGCGACGGACAGCCGTACCCGAAAATCGGAGCGGGCGAGGGCATTAGTGCCGGAACTGTCATTCGAAGAGCTTAATAATCTTATCGGACGGTCTCTCCATCAGGGACGCCTTTTCAAGAGTTGTGGGGGGGGGGGGGCCTCTCTGTCAGGAACCCCTCTTAAAATTAAGAGTCTCTCCGTCAGCATAAAGTGAGCACTTTCTGATAATGGTCTGAATTCATGGGTGAATTGTCTGTAGATGGGACAGCGAATGTCTTCAGGGACCGAGCGAAGGGTTTTTACTCTTTGGGAGTGTAAAATTCTCCTGGTCTGTCGGGTTAATTTAAGCTACTTTTTCTTTTGGGGCCAAGTTGAATCTTACAATCGTTGAGTTGGGTCCTTTCTCGCTCTCACTCATTAGAGCGGGGGTTGGTGGAGGGGAAGGGGGGGGTGGTTGCAGTGGGCTACAATTGCCCTTAAGCTTCACACAGCTCCATTCTGGAATATTTCTCTGCACAGCGGATTAAATAACAGAGGGTGTGAGTTTACGCTGAGCGTGTAGGTCAGAAGCGACTAGTGCCAGCATGATTTGTACCGTATGTGGGTGATAACTACTCAGTAAAAAAGGAATGATACCCCAGTGTCTTGTCTATGTGTGTTACTTTCTTTAAATTAGCTGTTTTATGGGATTTTAAGGAGAACATAGAACATTATAGCGCAGTTACAGGCCCTTCGGCCCTCGATGTTGCGCCAACCTGTGAAACCGATCTAAAGCCCATCTAACCTACACTGTTCCAATATCATCCATATGTTTATCCAATGACCAGTTAAATGCCCTTAAAGTTGGCGAGTCCCACAACTGTTGCAGGCAGGGCATTCCATGCCCTTACTACCCTCTGAGTGAAGAACCTACCTCTGACATCCGTCCTATAATTACCACCCCTCAATTTAAAGCTACGTCCCCTCGTGTTAGCCATCACCATCCGAGGAAAAAGGCTCTCGCTGTCCACCCTATCCAATCCTCTGATCGTCTTGTATGCCTCAATTAGGTCACCTCTTAACCTTCTTCACTTTAATGACAGGCCTTTGACAAGGTCCCTCATGGCAGACTGGTGCAGGAGGTGAAGTTGTATGGGATCAGAGGTGAACTGGCAAAGTGGATACAAAACTGGCTCGGCCAAAGAAGGCAGTAAGAAGTCTCACAACACCAGGTTAAAGTCCAACGACCTGAGGGATAACCTCTTCAGACAGAGGGTGGCGCGTGTATGGAATGAGCTGCCAGAGAAGGTGGACGGTTGAGGCAGGTACAATAGCAACATTTTAAAAAGCCTTTGTAGACACAGCGGTTAGCACTGCTACCTCACGGTGCCAGGGAACCGGGTTCGATTCCCGGCTTGGGTCACTGTCTGTGTAGAATCTGCATGTTCTCCCCGTGTCTGCGTGGGTTTCCTCCGGGTGCTCCGGTTTCCTCCCACAGTCTGAAAGACGTGCCGTTTAGGTGCATTAGCCGTGCTAAATTCTCCCTCAGTGTACCCGAACAGGCACCGGAGTGTGGCGACTAGGGGATTTTCACAGTAACTTCATTGCAGTGTTAATGTAAGCCGACTGTAATACTAATAAATAACTTTATATAGGGAAGAAGGAAAGGTGAGAGTGCAGAACTAGTGTTACAGTCATAGCTAGGGCGTAGAGAAAGACCAACTCAAAGTCCATTCAAAAGTCTGACGGCAGCAGGAAAGAAGCTGTTCTTGAGTCAGTTGGTATGTGACCTCAGACTTTTGTATGTTTTTCCTGATGGAAGAAGGTGGAAGAGAGAATGTCCGGGGTGCGTGGGGTCCTTAATTTTGCTGGCTAGCTTTCCGAAGCAGTGGGAAGTGTCGACAGAGTGAATACTTGGGTTTTTACAATAATTGACAAGGGTTTCATGGATAGAATTGAATAGGTTAGGACTTTATTCCCTGGAGCGTAGAAGAGTGAGGGGAGATTTGATAGAGGTGTATAAGATTTTGATGGGTAATAGATAGAGTGAATGCAAGCAGGGTTTTTCCACTGAGGCTAGGGGAGGAAAAAAAACAGAGGGCATGGGTTAAGGGTGAAAGGAGAAAAGTTTAAAGGGAATATTAGAGGGGGGCTTCTTCACACATAGAGTGGTGGGAGTGTGGAATGAGATGCCGGATAAAGTGGTAAATGCGGGCTCACTTTTAACATTTAAGAAAAACTTGGACGGGTTTATGGATGAGGGGGGTGGAGGGATATGGTCCAAGTGCAGGTCAGTGGGACAAGGCAAAAATATGGTTTGGCACAGACAAGAAGGGCCAAAAGGCCTGTTTCTGAGCTGTAATTTTCTATGGTTCTATGGTCACTGTTAGATTTCTCACTCCAGATTTTTATTGAATTCAAATTTTACTACCTGGTGTGGTGGGTTTCAAAGCTGGCTCCCTCATATCATAGAATCCATACAGTCCAGATGGAGGCCATTCAGCCCATTGAGCCTACACCCATGTCAATTCCACCCAGGCCCTATCCCCATAACCCCACGTATTTACCCTATTGATCCCACTGACAGTAAGGTGCAATTTAACATGGCTAATCCACCTAACCTGCACATCTTTGGACACCAAGGGACAATTTAGCATGGCCAATCCACCTAACCTGCACATCTTTGGACACCAAGGGACAATTTAGCATGGCCAATCCACCTAACCTGCACATCTTTGGACACCAAGGGACAATTTAGCATGGCCAATCCACCTAACCTGCACATCTTTGGACACCAAGGGACAATTTAGCATGGCCAATCCACCTAACCTGCACATCTTTGGACACCAAGGGACAATTTAGCATGGCCAATCCACCTAACCTGCTCATCTTTGGGAGCAAACCGGAGGAAACCCATGCAGACACAAGGAGAACATGTAAACTCCACACTAACATTGACCCAAGCCAGGAATCGAACTCGGGTCTCTGGTGCTGTGAGGCAGCAATGCCAACCACTGTGTCATATCGTCATCACTATAGTGTCAATTTCAAATCCATGGTAGTCGCAACAGTTGTCAGATTTATAAAACATCCGGGAGCCAATGAATAAAGTTTTCTCAATGTATTTATTATTGTCACAAGTAGGCTTACATTAACACTGCAATGAAGTTACTGTGAAAATCCCCTAGTCGCCACACCCTGGCGCTTGTTCAGGTTACACTGAGGGAGAATTTAGCATGGGCAATGCGCCCTAACCAGCACGTCTTTCAGACTGTGGGAGGAAACCAGAGCACCTGGAGGAAACCCATGCAGACACAGGGAGAATGTGCAAATTCCACACAGCCGAGCTGGGAATTGAACCCGAGTCCCTGGTGCTGTGAGGTAGCAGTGCTAACCACTGTGCTGCCCTCAAATGGTCAAGGAATTGCATCCTCATTCGCCCTGTATGTTAGTGGTGACACTGTTCTGAGGGTCTGATTTAGCTGATGGACGTGGTCCGTCCAAAGATCTCAGGGAGTGGCGTGAGGAGAGTGATTACAAATGTGAGAAACGCAGCTCATAGTCGAACCATTTTAGTCGCGTCACGTTCCGAAGGAGCAAGATATTTTATTTAACGTTCTTGCAAGACCGGGTGCCCAAAAAAAATAGGCACACCTTACATCGATTTGCAGCACATTTTTATACTTTTTTTCACAAGCATTGTAATGGCTTTGCAATGTGGTGTTCTCCCCTAATTGGTGGTCCCTGTCCCATCTATGTGTTGTCATTCCCCTATTGGCTTAAGGTGCCCTAAGTTTCCATCCCCTCTACTCCCCATCTAACAATGTCTCCTGTTATCACAAGAGTGCATTAGTAAACTCATCCATCTTATCCAACACTGTTACATGTTTTTAGGGTTTAATCATTTAGGGTTGTTTTCGTTGGAAAGAAGGCGGCTAAGAGGGGATCTTATTGAAACATATAAGATGATTAGAGGTTTAGATAGGGTGGATAGTGATAGCCTTTTTCCTCGGATGGAGAAAGCTAGCACGAGGGGGCACGGCTTTAAATTAAGGGGGGGTAGCTACAGGACGGATGTCAGGGGTAGGTTCTTTACCCAGCGGGTGGTGAGGGATTGGAATGCCCTGCCTGCTGCAGTTGTAAATGCGTCTAGTTTGGGGGCGTTTAAGAGATCTCTGGATAGGTTTATGGACGAAAAGGGATTGGTATAGGCTAGTGGGTCATTGTTTTTGTAACTGGTCGGCGCAACATCGTGGGCCGAAGGGCCTGTTCTGCGCTGTAATGTTCTATGTTCTATGTCCAGTTCAGATCGGCGGTAATCAACCTTTTGCCAACTTAATCACTGCTGCCCTGACTATCTCAGCGACCTTTTTCCCCTTTAGGGAGTATGCTCAGTTGTAGAAACAACACATCTTGCATACCATTTGTTGTTACAACCTGGGCCTCGTACATTCCTACAGAATGTGGTGTATGTGCCTCACTGCACACAGCACATCTGCTGTTATTCTTACACCACAGGCAGTCTCTTTATTGTCCCTGACTATTGCTCTGTTCAGCATCAGTGAATTTTATGTCCTGTGTTTGTGACTAAAAATCACAGTTGTTCCCATAATGTGGGCTATCAATGTGCCTGACTATATCCAGCCTACCTGACTTCAGGCTATTTCTCTATGGTGTACAGGTATATGTGTTAACAGCATCTTTACCTGTTGCGCATACAAATTTGAGAACACGAGCAGTGTAGGTGGCCCCGCCCCCTCGGATGTCTGCCATATGAGAGGAAAACCACTTTTCAGTCCTTGATTGTAATTTCCCCTAACCCTCTGTGGATCTGGAACCTGGAGTATTGTGCACAGTTTTGGTCCCCTTATTGAGGAAAGATGTAGTGGCATTGGAGGCAGTTCAGAGGAGGTTCACAAGATTGATTCCAGGGGGTGAGGGATCTGTTGTAGGAAGAGAGATTGAACGGTTTAGGCCAATACTCTGGAATTTAGGAGAATGAGGGGAGATCAAATTGAGGTACACAAGAAGATAAAAGATTTGGATAAAATAGATGTGAAGCAGATGCTTCCTCTTGTGAGGCATTCTTGGACAAGAGGTCATAGTCTTAGGATAAGGGATAGCAAATTTAAAACAGCTGAGGAGAAACTACAAAGGGTTGTGAATCTGTGGAATTCACTACTCCAAAGTGCTGTGGATGCTGGGACAGTGAGTACATTTGAGGAGGAGTTAGTTAGACAGATTTTTAATGGGTATTGGGTTGAAGGGCTACGGGGAGAAGGCAGGAAAATGGGGATGAGGAGCATATATCAGCCATGATCGAATGGTGCAGGGGACTCAATGGGCCGAATGGCCTAATTCTGCTCCTGTATCTCATGAACTTATGAAGGATCTAGATAGGCTGGGCGAATGGGCCAGGAAATGGCAAATGGAATTTAATGTTGGCAAGTGTGAGGTGGTCCACTTTGGTAGGAATAGTGGTAGGAAGGATTATTACTTAAGTGGCGAAAAAACTGCAGCAGGCGACGGTGCAGAGGGACCTCGGGGTCCTTATGCATGAGTCGCAAAAACCCAGCCTGCAGGTGCAGCAGGTGGTCAGGAAGGCGAATGGGATGCTGGCCTTCATAGCGAGGGGGATTGAATATAAAAGTAGGGAGGTCTTGCTGCGGCTGTATAGGGCATTGGTGAGGCCGCAGCTGGAGTACTGTGTGCAGTTTTGGGCGCCGCACTTACGCAAGGATATTGTGGCCTTGGAGGGAGTGCAGAGGAGGTTTACTAGGCTGATGCCGGAGTTGAGGGGGTTGAGCTATGAGGAGAGGCTGAATAAACTGGGCTTGTACTCGTTAAGAGTTTAGAAGAATGAGGGGAGAAGTCATTGAGACGTATAAGATGATGAATGGGATGGATAGGATAGAGGTGGTGAGACTCTTCCCGCTTAGAAAGGACAGTAGGACTAGGGAGCACAGCCTCAAGATAAAGTGGGGGGGGGGGGGCGGTTTAGAACGGAGTTGAGGAGGAACTTCTTCACTCAAAGGGTGGTGAATCTCTGGAATTCTCTGCCTGTTGAAGTGGTGGAGGCTGCCTCGCTAAATATTTTTAAGAAGCGGGTTGATGGGTTTTTGATAAGCGAGGGGATTAAGGGTTATGGGGAGAGGGCGGGAAAGTGGAACTGAGCCACGACAGATCAGCCATGATCTTATTGAATGGCGGGGCAGGCTCGAAGGGCTAGATGGCCTACTCCTGCTCCTATTTCTTATGTTCTTATGAACCCCTAACGCATAAGCCTGCCTTATGTGTTTCATAAACTTTCTCACTGTAACTTCTCTCCCATCCCTATCCATCCTCCTTCCCTGCAACCAGCCCCACTTGGTGCTTAATTTCCCCTCAAATCCCCTTTATTCCTCACTTTAATCCATGCCCCACTCCCTCTGCTTTGAGAAGTATGTCCTTCCACTGTCATCTCCCCTCATTATGCACTTGATTTATTATTGCCACATGTATTGGGATACAGTGAAAAGTATTGTTTCTTGCACCCTATACAGAAAATGCATTTTGTTCAGAGGAGGAAAGGAGAGGGTGCAGAATGTGGTGTTACAGTCATAGCTAGGGTGTAGAGAAAGATCAACTTAATATAAAGGTAGGTCCATTCAAAAGTCTCGTGCCAGCAGGGAAGAAGCTGTTCTTGAGTTAGTTGGTACGTGACCTCAGACTTTTGTATCTTTTTCCTGAGAGAAGAAGGTGGAAGAGAGAATGTCCTAGGCGTGTGGGATCCTTAAATATACTGGTTGCTTTTCCAAGGCAGCAGGAAGTTTAGGTAAAGTTAATGGATGGGAGGCTGGTTTGCGTGATGGATTGGGCTACATTCATGACCTTCTGTAGTTCCTTGCAGTCTTGGGCAGAGCAGGAGCCCATATCGAGCTGCGATACAACCAGAAAGAATGTTTTCTATGGTGCATCTGTAAACGTTGATGAGAGTCATAGCGGACATGCCAAATTTCCTTAGTCTTCGAGATGGGAATACCTGAAGTTGGCGAGGTGGTAGCTATTTCCCGCTCCCTTATTCACAGCTGCCAAACACAAACCACAAATCTCAGCAGTAAAAGACAGAATTGGTTGACAAAAAAAACCCACTATTTATTTGTTTATTTTATTTTAGAGTTTCATAACGTAAGAAACAGGAGCAGGAGTAGGCCATCTGGCCCTTCGAGCCTGCCCCGCCATTCAATAAGATCATGGCTGATCTGTCGTGGCTCAGTTCCACATTCCCGCCCTCTCCCCATCACCCTCCCAGGAGACAGAGTTAGTGGCTTCCAGGCCCAGTTTGTCTCACAAACTGGTGACGGGACAGATTGTCTGTGTTAATGTGTGGGCTTTTTCCATAGAATCCTTACAGTACAGAAAGAGGCTATTCGGCCCATCAAATCTGCACCAGCCATAATGCCACCTAGGCCCTATCCCCATAACCAAATATGTTTATCCTAGCTACTCCCCCCAATACTAAGGGACAATTTAGCACGGCCAATCCCACCTAACCTGCACATCTTTGGACACTAAGGGACAATTTAGCACGGCCAATCCACCTAACCTGCACATCTTTGGACACTAAGGGACAATTTAGCATGGCCAATCCACCTAACCTACACATCTTTGGACACTAAGGGACAATTTAGCACGGCCAATCCACCTAACCTACACATCTTTGGACACTAAGGGGCAATTTAGCATGGCCAATCCACCTAACCTGCACATCTCTGGACATTAAGGGACAATTTAGCATTGGCCAATCCACCTAACCTGCACATCCTGTAGTGGGAGGGGGAGTCCCAAAGCTAAAGGGCATAGGTTTAAAGGTGGGAGTGGAAAAGGGACCCGAGCGGTTAACCTTTTTACACAGAGGGTGGTGGAAATGAGCTGCCGAGGGAGGTGGTCGAGGCGGAGGTAACACTGACAACATTTGGACAGGTACATGGATGGGAAAGGTTTACAGAGGGATAGGGGCCCAACGCAGGCAGATGGGACCAGTTCAGTTCAGGAAACCTGGTTTAGCATGGACGGGTTGGGCCGAAGGGCCTGTTGTACATCTCTATGACCACTGACACACACACAGTGGCAGCATCTCGTGTGTATGTGTGTGTGTGTGTGTGTGTGTGCGCGTTGCAGCAACTCACCAAGGTTCCCACCACACCGCACCACCCCCCCCCCCAACTCTCCTGACTTGAGAAGTGGCAAACCAATCCGTCCCATCACCGCTCCGGCGGGGATCCCGCCCCCACCCCTCCTTGCGTGTCACCGCCGCTTCCTGCCACGCTCCCGCGTCCCTCGGCGATGCAGTCGGTGGGCACGGGCAGCCGGTCCCCCCAGGAGCTGTTACGGGCCCATCGGTACAGGTCTCTGTGGAGAGAGGGGGTAAGGGCAGGGAGAGAGAGAGAGAGGGTGACATTAAAAAAAAGAGAGCAAACTTTGGTTTCTACAACAACTTCCACAAACACATACACCGCACCCCCCCCCCACCGCCCAAAAGGACATCGCAACGGAAACCCTTCAACGAGGGCGGTCATCCTTGCAAACGTAGCGAAGGCGGCAGGGCTGTCTGTGCATAGCAAGATCCCAAAACACTTCTGGAGGTGAACGGCAGGACGTTGGGGAGTACCGTGGAACAGAGGGACCTTGGAGTTCAGGGGCATGGGCGCGGCGCGGTGGTTGGCACCGCTGCCTCTCAGCGCCAGGGACCTGGGGTTCAGTTCCAGCCTCGGGTCACCGTCTGTGTGGAGTTTGCGCGTTCTCCCCCGTGTCTGCGTGGGTTTCCTCCCACGGTCCGAAAGACGCGCTGGTTAGGGTGCATCGGCCGTGCTAAATTCTCCCTCTGTGTAACCCGAACAGGCGCCGGATTTTCACAATAAGTACAAACCTACTTGCGGCTAATAAAAAGATTACAAAGATAAAGGATGTAATCTAGTCTTTACTCTAAAAAGTGGAGTCACAGGTAGACAGGGCAGTGAAAAAGACTTCTGGCATGCTGGCCTTCATCAGTCAGGGCACTGAGTATAGAGATTGGGAAGTTATGCTGCCGTTGTACAGAGTGGCACGGTGGCACAGTGGGTTAGCACTGCTGCTTCACAGCTCCGGGGTCCTGGGTTCGATTCCCGGCCTCGGGGTCACTGTCTGCGTGGAGTTTGCACATTCTCCTCGTGTCTGCGTGGGTTTCCTCCCACAGTCCAAAGATGTGCGGGTTAGGTTGATTGGCTGTGCTAAGAAATTGCCCCTTAGTGTCCAGGGATGTGTAGGTTAGAGGGATTAGTGGGTACAATATGTAGGGATATGGGGGGGTGGGGTTGTGGTCGGTGCAGACTCGATGGGCCGAAGGGCCTCTTTCTGCACTGTAGGGTTCTATGACATTGGTGAGACCGCACCTGGAGTATTGTGATGAGCTTTGGTCGCCTTGCTGTCGGAAAGATGTTATTAAACTGGAGGGAGAGAGAGAGAGAGGGCAGAAGAGATTTACAAGGATGTTGCCAGGGCTCAAAGGGCCTGAGTTATAGGGAGAGATTGGAGAGGCTAGGGAATCTTTTTCTTTGGAGTGAGGGGTGATCTTATCGAGGTCTATCATCGGAGGCAATGGATAGGGCGAACGCACTCAGTCTTGTTCCCAGGGTTGGGAAATCGAGAGCACTTAGGGTTTAAGATGAAGGATTAATGGGAACCTGAGGAGCAATTTTTCTTTACACAGAGCTGCGGGGGGCGGGTGGGGTGATGTGGAATGAGCTGGCGGAGGGAGTGGCTGAGGCAGGGACATTTGGACAGACACATGGAAAGATTGAGAGGGATATGGGCCAAACGCAGGCAAGAGGGGTTTGCTCAGATGGGCTTTTTGGACTGAAGAACCCGTCCCCATGGCCGTAGATTCTATGAGGATCGGATAATCCGTTTTAACACGATTGAGGAATAGGCAGCAGGGGCCGGGATATCGGGAATAAATCTCCTCCCCCCCCCCCGCCCCGGCTCACTCATCTTTAGTCAGCGGTGGTGCGGACCTCGGCACCTCAGAGAGCGGATGGAAGCACAGGGTGGGGGATTGCTCCCCTGTCCAGCCTCCCCACCCCCCTCACCCCACCTCCTCTCTTGCCCCACCCCTCTCCCTCACTCCCTTTCCACACCCTACTGGGTATCCCATCTCCGCTCCTTTGGTAACTGTGTGGGTTCCGCAGTGTAAGGGTGAGCAACCTGGACTCTGAGTCCCAGCGATCCGGGGTTCAAGACTCGGCAGAACCTCGAGTTGCCTGGATTGGGAGGCATGCCTCATGAGGATAGGTTGAGGGAGCGCGGTCTCTGCTCCCTGGAGAGACGAAGGACGAGAGGGGACCTGATAGAGGTTTATGAGATGTTGAGAGGTATAGATAGGGTGGATTCTCGGAGGCTATTTCCCAGGGCTGAAATGGTCGCTACGAGAGGACACAGGTTTAAGGTGCTGGGGAGCAGGTACAGAGGAGATGTCAGGGGTAAGTTTTTCACTCAGAGGGTGGTGAGTGAGTGGAATCGGTGGTGGTGGAGGCGAACTCGCTGGGGTCTTTTAAGAGACTTCTGGATGAGTACACGGGATCTAATGGGATTGAGGGTTACAGATAGGCCTGGTAGGTCGGGATATCATTGGCGCAACTTGTGGGCCGAAGGGCCTGTTTGTGCTGTAGTTTTTCTACGTTCTAACTCAACTTGGATCGGGGAAGCTTGTACATTGACGAACCTGCTCTCCCACCCCCACCCCCAAAAAAATCCCTCCACCCACAACCCCAAACTACCCAAACAGAAGAACCCCCGCAGGTCTCCGGGAGTTACCTGCCGCTCTTGCGAGAGGTGAGCACTACATGTCGCAAACTGCCGTCGGCACAGCAGAGGTGGGCGTGGACGTGCCGTGTCCGACACAGGACGGGCTGGATGACCCGGGGCCAGAGCTGGGCCTCCTCCCGGGGCCCGCGTCGCAGGATGACGTACGAGAATTTCTCCAGCTTGACGCCGGTGTTCTGCGGAGGAGAGGGCAAAAACGTGAAGATTAGAACAGAGAAACACACTGGGCGTCAACCCATTATTGCCTGGGTGAGCGTGGCTTCAACAACACTCGAGAAGCTCGACACCATCCAGGGCAAAGCACCCCATCGACAAACACTCCCTCCCTCCCCTCCACCACCCACACACAGTGACCGCAGTGTGTGTGTACCGTCTACAAGATACACCGCAGCGACTCGCCGAGGCTCCTTCCGACAGCACCTTCCAAACCCACCACCCCTACCGTCTAGAAGGACGAGGGACAGCAGACACACGGGGAACACCACCACCTGGAAGATCCCCCTCCGAACCTCATTCACCATCCCAACTTGGGATGGTTCCTTCACTGTTGCTGGGGTCCAAATCCTGGAACTCCCTCCCTAAGGGCACTGTGTGGGTGTTACCCAGCCTAGGCCTGGATGTCAACCCACCTCCGTCCCCCTCCCAGGCAACGCATTCCCCAGACCATCACCACCCTCTGGGTAAGAAAGTTTTTCCTCACATCCTCCCTAAATCTCCTGCCCCTCACATTTAATGTGTGCCCCCCACCCCCCCCCCAACCTCGTGACTGACCCTTCAACTGAGGGGGACAGTTACTCTCTATCCACTCTGTCCGTGTCCCTCATAGTCTTCCGCATCTTGATCAGGTTGCCTCTCAGTCTTCTCTGCTCCAGAGAAAACAACCCAACCCTATCCAACCTCCCTTCATAATTTAGATGTTCCATCCCAGGCAGCCTCCTGGTGAATGTCCTCTGCACCCACTTCCAGCGCCTTCACATCCTTCCTACTAGTTGGCCTACTCCTGCTCCTATTTCTTATGTCCTTATTACAACGTGACAACTAGAACATAGAACATTACAGCGCAGAACAGGCCCTTCGGCCCACGATGTTGCGCCGACCAGTTACAAAAACAATGACCCTCTAACCTAAACCAATCCCTTTCCGTCCATAAACCTATCCACAGACCTCTTAAACGCCCCCAAACTAGGCGCATTTACAACTGCAGCAGGCAGGGCATTCCAATCCCTCACCACCCTCTGGGTAAAGAACCTACCCCTGACATCCGTCCTATAACTACCACCCCTTAATTTAAAGCCATGCCCCCTCGTGCTAGCTTTCTCCATCCGAGGAAAAAGGCTATCACTGTCCACCCTATCTAAACCTCTAATCATCTTATATGTTTCAATAAGATCCCCTCTTAGCCGCCTTCTTTCCAACGAAAACAACCCTAAATCCTTCAGTCTCTCCTCATAGAACTGCTGACGTTACTCCAGCTGTGGCCTCACCAAAGTTCGACACAACTCCAACCTGACTGTCAATTGACTCAAGGACGGTTTCTTCCCCGCTGCCATCAGCTAAGGCCAGGGAGTAGCTTGAGGTGCGTCACGCTCCGCGCAGAGCTCAGGGTAGGACCGGCAGCTTTCTGGTTGGTATCAAAGGGAGGGTGGCTCCTGCTCTGACCAAGACCAAGACCACAAGAAAAGGGTGGCAGAGTAGCACAGCACTGCTGCTTCACAGCTCCAGGGACCCGAGTTCGAGTCCCGGCTCGGCTCGCTGTCTGCGTGGAGTTGGCACATTCTCCTCGTGTCTGCGTGGGTTCCCTCCGGGTACTCCGGTTTCCTCCCACACTCCAAAGATGTGCAGGTTAGGTGGATGGGCCACGATTAGATGCATAAGTTAGAGAGGATTAGTGGGTTAAAATATGTAGGGATAGGGGGGTAGGGCCTGGGTGGGATTGTGGTCGGTGCAGACTCGATGGGCCTCTTTTTGCACGGTAGGGTTTCTATGATTCTATGATGTATCTATGAAACTACAAAGGGTTGTGAACAAAACTCAGTCTACCACTCAAACCAGCCTCCCATCCATTGACGCTACACTTCCCACAGCCTCGGGGAAAAGCAGCCGGCATAATCAAGGACCCCCGCACATTCTCTCTTCCACCTTCTTCCATCGGGAAAAAGATACAAAAGTCTGAGGTCACGTACCGACCGACTCAAGAACAGCTTCTTCCCTGCTGCCGTCAGACTTTCGAACAGACCTACCTCGCATTAAGTTGATCTACACCCTCGCTATGACTGTAACACTACATTCCGCACTCTCTCCTTTCCTTCTCTATGAGTGGTATGGTTTGCTTGTATAGAGCACAAGAAACAATACTTTTCACTGTATCCCAATACACGTGACAACAATAAATCAAAACATTCTTTGCCTCGACTGATAAAGGCAGGTTTCCCTTTCTCACCACCCTATCAACATGCCCCTCCACCTTCAGAGATCCGTGGACAAACACGCCAAGGTCCCTCCGTTCCACAGAACTTCCGAATGTCCTACCATTCGTTGACTACCTCCTTGTCAAATTACTCCTTTCCAAAGTGCATCGCCTCTCACTTCTCAGGGTTAGATTCCATCTGCCATTTATCCGTCTACTGGACCATCTCGTCTCCATCTTCTCGTCGCCCTAGAGGCTCTGCCTCACTATTAGCCACGCGGTCAATCTTTGTGGGTTTACCCGGCTGCCCCTTTTAAATGCCCCTTGGGCATCATCCTGTCCCTACAGGAACAGCGTTCCCAAGCTGAAGGGAGGTGGAATTTTAGGCTCAGGCTTTTGGGGCCTAGCAGTCAGGCATCCTGTCGCCACAGGAACAGCGTTCCCCAACTGAAGAGAGGCTCAGCCTTTTGGGGCCTAGCAGTCAGGCATCCTGTCACCACAGGAACAGCGTTCCCCAACTGAAGGAAGGTGGAACTTTAGGCTCAGGCTTTTGGGGCCTAGCAGTCAGGTATCCTGTCGCCACAGGAACAGCGTTCCCCAACTGAAGAAAGGTGGAACTTTAGGCTCAGGCTTTTGGGGCCTAGCAGTCAGGCATCCTGTCGCCACAGGAACAGCGTTCCCCAACTGAAGAGAGGCTCAGCCTTTTGGGGCCTAGCAGTCAGGCATCCTGTCACCACAGGAGCAGCGTTCCCAAGCTGAAGGAAGGTGGAACTTTAGGCTCAGGCTTTTGGGGCCTAGCAGTCAGGCATCCTGTCGCCACAGGAACAGCGTTCCCCAACTGAAGGAAGGTGGAACTTTAGGCTCAGGCTTTTGGGGCCTAGTAGTCAGGCATCTTGTCACCACAGGAACAGCGTTCCCCAACTGAAGAGAGGCTCAGGCTTTTGGGGCCTAGTAGTCAGGCATCCTATCACCACAGGAACAGCGTTCCCAAACTGAAGGAAGGTGGAACTTTAGGCTCAGGCTTTTGGGGCCTAGCAGGGAGGTGGCGCACGACGGCGGTGACGGCGCTGATACTCACCCCGGCGAAGGGCAGGGGATGATAAGCTTGCGTGAAGTTACACGGCAGGGGCACCGTGCCCATCAGCTTGGGGCAGGTTAGATCGTGAGGGCACTGGAGTGAAAGAGAGAGAGAGAGGAGAGAGAGACAGAGACGGTCATAGTGGGGATAACTTACACAAAATAAAGTAAGACAATAAAATAAACATTGAGGCGGCATTGGGAGGAGGGTACTCACTGGAGCAAAGACGTGACCGCAAGATTCTTCATCTTTGACCTGTGAATGGGGAAGAGAGAGAGGGGGAGATGGATAGGGAGAGGGTGGGATGGGTAGGGAAGGTGGGGGGGGGAGGGGTGGAGAAGGGCAGGGTGGAGAGAATAAGCATCTGAGGATTGTTTTGTAATAGAACATAGAACATTACAGCGCAGAACAGGCCCTTCGGCCCACGATGTTGCGCCGACCAGTTAAAAAACAATGACCCACTAACCTATACCAATCCATAAACCTATCCACGGATCTCTTAAACGCCCCCAAACTAGGCGCATTTACAACTGCAGCAGGCAGGGCATTCCAGTCCCTCACCACCCTCTGGGTAAAGAACCTACCCCTGACATCCGTCCTATAACTACCCCCCCTTAATTAAAAGCCATGCCCCCTCGTGCTAGCTTTCTCCATCCAAGGAAAAAGGCTAAATGTTAGAAATATTTTAAGTGTTGATGTTCAAAAGGGACTCTGGGTGCACTAGCACAAGGAACACAGAAGGTTAGTGTACAGGTTGACTGGCACCCCATCCACTAACACTCCCTCCCTCCACCACCCACACACAGGGACCGCAGTGTGTGTGTGTACCGTCTACAAGATACACCGCAGTGACTCGCCGAGGCTCCTTCCGACAGCACCTTCCAAACCTACCACCCCTACCGTCTAGGAGGACGAGGGACAGCAGACACACGGGGAACACCACCACCTGCAATGCTACATGTTAATGTTTTGTCTCTTTTAATCCGCAGGTGCGTCGGTCCACCTTGTTGTCAAATGAGGGGCATGCACATGGTGGGTCGTGCGTGGGCTGCTCTTGGATGTTTCGAGAGTGGCCTAGCACTTTGCGTCGTGTTGTGTGCTTAAACCTGGACCAGCGGATGGGCACCACGACAGCTCAGTGACTATCGCTGATTGCTGTGCAGACACATGGATTTGGGCCGGTGTCTGCGGGGAGTTTGCGCATTCTCCCCGTGCTTGCGTGGGTTTCCTCCGGTTTCCTCCCACACCCCCAAAGATGTGCTCTCAGGCTGGCTGGTGTACCAAATTGACCCTACGCTATTCTCCCCTGAATCTGGTTACAATAGGGGTACCATTAGCATACACGCGGGGCAAGGTAGGTATAGGAAAATGCTTTGTTAAAATGGCAGCGCGGGCTCGTTGGGCCGAAGGGCCTGTTTCCCGTGCTGGGTTGTTCTTTGTTCTATCCCCCTCCGAACCCCACTCACCATCCCGACTGGGAAATAGATCAGCCGCTCCTTCACTGGGGTACAAATCCTGGAACTCCCTTCCCTAACGGCACTGTGGGTGTTACCCACACCACACGGGGACTGCAGCCGGTTCGAGGTGGCGCAGCTCCCCCACCACCTTCCCGAGGGGTAATTAGGGACAGACAATAAATCCTGACCAGCCAGCGATGCCCACGAGTGAATGAATAAAACAGATACGACGAGCAATGAGGAAGGCATATTGGGACATCTGCTTGAGTTGCGAGGGGGAAATCGGGGTATATGAATAATATAAGCCTTTGCAGGGTTTCGGTGAGATTACAGCTGGAATCTTCCACACTGTTTACAGTCACTGCGTTTCAGAAAGGATAGACTTGTACAAGAGGCAGCACGGCGAACATTCACCGGATCGGTCTCTGGGGTGGCACGCTGGTTAGCACGGCTGCCTCACAGCGCCAGGGACCCGGGTTCGATTCCCGGCTCGGGTCGCCGTCTGTGCAGAGACTGCACATTCTCCCCGTGTCTGTGTGGGTTTCCTCCGGGTGCTCCGGTTTCCTCCCACAGTCTGAAAGACGTGCTGGTTAGGGTGCGTTGGCCGTGCTAAATTCTCCCTCAGTCTAACCCGAACAGGCGCCGGAGTGTGGCGACTAAGGGATTTTCACAGCAACTTCATTGCAGTGTTAATGTAAGCTGACTTATGAATAATAAATAAACTTAAAAAAAAAACCTCAAGATCAAGATGTGGTCAAGAAGGCGTATGGTGTACTGGCCTTCATTAATCGAGGGATTGAGTTTAGGAGTCGGGAGATAATGCTGCAGCTTTATAAGACCCTGGCCAGACCCCACTTGGAGTACTGTGCGCAGTTCTGGTCACCTCACTACAGGAAGGATGTGGAAGCCATTGAAAGGGCGCAGAGGAGATTTACAAGGATGTTGCCCGGACTGGGAGGCATGCCTTATGAGGATAGGTTGAGGGAGCTCGGTCTCTTCTCCCTGGAGAGACGAAGGATGAGAGGCGACCTGATAGAGGTTTATAAGATGTTGAGAGGAATAGATAGGGTGGATTCTCAGAGGCTTTTTCCCAGGGCTGAAATGGTCGCTACGAGAGGACACAGGTTTAAGGTGCTGGGGAGCAGGTACAGAGGAGATGTCAGGGGTAAGTTTTTCACTCAGAGGGTGGTGAGTGAGTGGAATCGGCTGCCGTCGGTGGTGATGGAGGCGGATTCAATAGGGTCTTTTAAGAGACTTCTGGATGAGTACATGGGATTTAATGGGATTGAGGGTTATAAGTAGGCCTAGTAGGTAGGGATATGATCGGCGCAACTTGTGGGCCGAAGGGCCTGTTTGTGCCGTAGTGTTCTATGTTCTATCACCATTCCATCGTGTTGAATGTAAGAACAGGCTTGATGGGCTGAATGGTCCACTCCAGCCCCTTGTGTTTCTTGCAAGACAATTGAATGAATGAGGGTAGGGATTGAGTGACAGACTTTGATAAAATATTAACTGGGACAGAGAGAGGGTTAAGGAGGGTCCTGATCGAGGGTATAAAACATTAACTGGGGCAGAGAGAGGGTTAAGGAGGGTCCCGATCGAGGGTATAAAACATTAACTGGGGCAGAGAGAGGGTTAAGGAGGGTCCCGATCGAGGGTATAAAATATTAACTGGGGCAGAGAGAGAGTTAAGGAGGGTCCCGATCGAGGGTATAAAATATTAACTGGGGCAGAGAGAGGGTTAATTTACTTACATGGCGAAAAACTGCAGCAGGCGACGGTGCAGAGGGACCTCGGGGTCCTTGTGCATGAGTCGCAAAAACCCAGCTTGCAGGTGCAGCAGGTGGTCAGGAAGGCGAATGGGATGCTGGCCTTCATCGCGAGGGGGATTGAATATAAAAGTAGGGAGGTCTTGCTGCAGCTGTATAGGGCATTGGTGAGGCCGCAGCTGGAGTACTGTGTGCAGTTTTGGGCGCCGCACCTGCGCAAAGATATTTTGGCCTTGGAGGGAGTGCAGAGGAGGTTTACTAGGCTGATACCGGAGTTGAGGGGGTTGAGCTATGAGGAGAGGCTGAATAAACTAGGCTTGTACTCGTTAGAGTTTAGAAGAATGAGGGGAGATCTCATTGAGACGTATAAGGTGATGAATGGGATGGATAGGATAGAGGTGGAGAGACTCTTCCCGCTCAGAAAGGACAGTAGGACTAGGGGGCACAGCCTCAAGATAAAAGGGGGGCGGTTTAGAACGGAGTTGAGGAGGAACTTCTTCACTCAAAGGGTGGTGAATCTCTGGAATTCTCTGCCCGTTGAAGTGGTGGAGGCTGCCTCGCTAAATATTTTTAAGATGCGGGTTGATGGGTTTTTGATAAGAGAGGGGATTAAGGGTTATGGGGAGAGGGCGGGAATGTGGAACTGAGCAGCGATAGATCAGCCATGATCTTATTGAATGGCGGGGCAGGCTCGAAGGGCTAGATGGCCTACTCCTGCTCCTATTTCTTATGTTCTTATGTTCTTAAGGAGGGTCCCGATCGAGGGTATAAAATATTAACTGGGGCAGAGAGAGGGTTAAGGAGGGCCTGACCAAGGAGTGCTGTCTGCTGAGACATGGCGGAGAGTAACTAGAATCTGAATCCACTACTGAACTCTCCACCCGAACCCAGGGACAGTCCCGGGGCTCAGGTCAGTGAATGAAACTGAGATCAGAGCGGGCGGCAGGACAGAGGGCAGTGCTACATTCACACTCACCTTTAATACAGCATCGCGAGCTTCCATCAGGATCTGATGTCCATCCTTTGTCCCATTCTCAACTAACACCTATAGCGAGGGGGAAGAGAGGGCGGGGGGGGGGGGGGGGGGAGTGAGAGCGCAAAGGGAGGTGAGGGGGCAACGAGAGGGCAAAGGGAGGTGGTGAGGGAGGGAGTGAGAGGGTAAAGGGGGGGGAGGAAGGCAGATAGAGAGGGAGGAGGAGAGAAAGACAGACAGAGAAAGAGGGTGGAAGGGGAGAGAAAGAGAGAGAGAGAGAGAGAAAGGGAGGGGGGGGAGAGAGAGAGAGAGAGAGAGAGAGAGAGAGAGAGAGAAAGGTGGGGGGAGAGAGAGAGAAAGGGGGGGGTAGAGAGAGAGAGAGAGACACAAGAGAGAAAGGGGGGGAGAGAGAGAGAGGGAGAGAGAGAGAGAGGGGGGTAAGAGAGAGAGAGAGAGAGAGAGAGAAAGAAAAAGGGGGAGGGGGGGGGAGAGAGAGAGAGAGAGAGAGAGAGAGGGGTAAGGAATGAGGGAGACAAAAACAAAGTGAATGTTAGTAAATGTTAATAACAATGATCAAGTTTCTAGGTTTAAGTTGCTGCTTTGATTTTCGGACAATGTTATCATTGGAACATCCTTGAAGCTCACATAATGGTACGGGTGGGGGTGGGCTAAGGGGCGGGCTTGGGGGTAGGGAGGGGGTCTGTCTACTCATTGCAGCAATCAATCAATCTCTATCCGTTCACCACGGCAATTAATAGCATCAGGATAATACGGCACTACTCCCAGTAACGATGACCGTCAAGACTAACATCGATTCTCGTTAACAACGAATCCCCATCTGGTCCACTGATGTTCCTCTCGAGGGGGAAAGGGGAGATCTGCCGAGCGTGGGGGAAGGTGGAATGGGGGTCTTGCCCGCTCCTCTGAAGGAAGGGAAGGTAAAACTTTATACACACAGTCTCCTCAACTAATCACTCATTCACTAATGTCCTTTAAGGAAGGAAATCTGCTGTCCTGTGGATCCTTTGTATGGTTCGCTTCAGTTAAAAGACCTTATTTCAAGATATTTCTGCCTGTATAACCTACTATGCTAATCTTTCAAGCTAACTTAGCCACGTTTTAGAACTTAGATGGGGCTACCGGGCTGAACCTAGAAATTGAATGCTTTTGAAAATACAACGTCAGCAGAAACGACCAAACAGAAGCTTTTCACGGCCACAGCTGCCAATTGTTTATGAAAGTTGGAGACTGTGTGTTCCCAGCTCCTTCAATAACACAGATAATAATTCATACATTGCAGCAACAATTCAGTTGGTTCAGCCCAATGTGAGGTCCGAGTTCAAGTCTGTACAGGGACCTGGCTACGAAGCCAGTCTCCAGCTCCCCCTCTCGCCGCTTCTGTAGCATTAGGTTTTATTCAATAAAGAATAAATTCTTATTCAGTAAAGAACGGGTGACATGGTAGCACAGTGGGTTAGCACTGCTGCTTCACAGCTCCAGGGATCTGAGTTCGATTCCCGGCCTCGGGTCACTGTCTGTGTGGAGTTTGCACATTCTCCTCGTGTCTGTGTGGGTTTCAAAGAACACTACAGCACCAGAAACAGGCCCTTCGGCCCTCCAAGCCTGTGCCGTTCATTGGTCCAACTGGACCATTCTTCTGTATCCCTCCATTCCCAGTCTGTTCATGTGGCTATCCAGATAAGTCTTAAATGATCCCAGCGTGTCCGCCTCCACCACCCTGCTTGGCAGCGCATTCCAGGCCCCCACCACCCTCTGTGCAAAAAAAACGCCCATCTGATACCTGAGCTGTAGCTCGCCCCTCTCACTTTGAGCCCGTGACCCCTCGTGATCGTCACCTCCGACCTGGGAAAAAGATCCTCCGGGTGCTCCGGTTTCCTCCCACAGTCCAAAGATGTGCGGGTTAGGTTGATTGGCCGTGCTAAGAAACTGCCCCTTAGCGTCTAGGGATGCGTAGGTTAGAGGGATTAGTGGGTAAATGTGTAGGGATTATGGGGGTAGGGCCTGGGTGGGATTGTGGTCGGTGTGGACTCGATGGGCCGAAGGGCCCTCTTTCTGCACTGTAGGGATTCTACGATTCTATCCTATGAAAGAAAATCATCTTCAATCTGTACCGAGTGCTGCCCACGTCTGTTTTAATGAATAAATGGGGTCCTACACGTCCTTACCTCTTTCTGGCCTACACGTGACTCCAGAGGCCACACAGCAATAAGGTTCACCATGGTAGGCTTCTGCAGAAAATTCAGATGTATGGGATTGGGGGTGATCTAGGGAATTGGATCAGGAATTGGCTAGCGGATAGGAGACAGAGGGTGGCGGTTGATGGTAAATATTCATCATGGAGTTCGGTTTCGAGTGGTGTGCCTCAGGGATCTGTTTTGGGGCCACTGCTGTTTGTAATTTTTATTAATGATCTGGATGAGGGTATAGTTGGGTGGATTAGTAAGTTTGCTGATGACACCAAAGTCGGAGGTGTGGTAGATAGTGAGGAAGGGTGTCATAGTTTGCAGGAAGACTTAGACAGGTTGCAGAGCTGGGCCGAGAGGTGGCGGATGGAGTTTAATGCGGAGAAGTGTGAGGTAATTCACTTTGGCAGGAATAACAGATGTGTTGAGTATAGGGCTAACGGGAGGACTTTGAATAGTGTGGATGAACAGAGGGATCTAGGTGTATGTGTACATAGATCCCTGAAAGTTGGGAATCAAGTAGATAAGGTTGTTAAGAAGGCATACAGTGTCTTGGCGTTTATTGGTAGGGGGATTGAATTTAGGAGTCGCAGCATCATGTTGCAACTGTACACAACTCTGGTGCGGCCGCACTTGGAGTACTGTGTGCAGTTCTGGTCCCCACATTACAGGAAGGATGTGGAGGCTTTGGAGAGGGTGCAGAGGAGGTTTACCAGGATGTTGCCTGGTATGGAGGGGAGGTCCTATGAGGAGAGACTGAGGGATTTAGGGTTGTTTTCGTTGGAAAGAAGGCGGCTAAGAGGGGATCTTATTGAAACATATAAGATGATTAGAGGTTTAGATAGGGTGGACAGTGATAGCCTTTTTCCTCGGATGGAGAAAGCTAGCACGAGGGGGCATGGCTTTAAATTAAGGGGTGGTAGTTATAGGGTGGATGTCAGGGGTAGGTTCTTTACCCAGAGGGTGGTGAGGGATTGGAATGCCCTGCCTGCTGCAATTGTAAATGCGCCTAGTTTGGGGGCGTTTAAGAGATCCGTGGATAGGTTTATGGATGGAAAGGGTTTGGTTTAGGTTAGAGGGTCATTGTTTTGTAACTGGTCGGCGCAACATCGTGGGCCGAAGGGCCTGTTCTGCGCTGTAATGTTCTATGTTCAACTGCCCTCCAAAGGGGCAACTAGGGATGGGCAGTAAACGCGGGGGCCCAGCCAGCGGACACCCATGTCCCACGGATGAATGACAAAACAAACTGCAAAGCCCAAACCCAGCAAGGCCGGTTGCACAACTCACCAAGAAGTTCTCGGTTTTCCTCCACAAGGTCTCCACCACTCGCAGACGCTCGGCCAAGGTGGGCAGTTCAGACAGCGAGAACGCTGATACCACCAGGTCAAACAACTTTACTGCAAGAAGACAGAGAAACAGAGAGAGAGTGGGAGAGAACACAAAGACACAGCTTGAATTTCACCATGGCCAATGAGCTGGAAATCTCTTGATTTTGATTTGATTTATTATTGTCACATGTATTGGGATACAGTGAAAAGTATTGTTTCTTGTGCACTATACAGACAAAGTATACCACCCATAGAGAAGGAAATGAGAGGGTGCAGAATGTAGTGTTACAGTCATAGCTAGGGTGTAGAGAAAGATCAACTTAATGCGAGGTGGGTCCATTCAGAAGTCTGACGGCAGCAGGGAAGAAGCTGTTCTTGAATCGGTCGGTACGGGACCTCAGACTTTTGTATCTCTTTTCTTCCGGAAGAAGGTGGAAGAGAGAATGTCCGGGGTGTGTGGGGGGGTCCTTAATTACGCTGGCTGCTTTTCCCCGAGGCAGCGGGAAGTGTAGGCAGAGTCAATGGATGGGAGGCTGGTTTGCCTGATGGATTGGGCCACATTCACGACCCTCTGGGTTTGATTCCAGCCTCGGTCCACTGTCTGTGTGGAGTCTACAAGTTCTCCCCTGTCTGCGAGGGTTTCCTCCCACAATCAAAGATGTGCAGGTTAGATGGAATGGCCATGCTAAATGTGTGGGGTCACAGGGGATAGGCTGGGAGGAGGTGGGGGGAGGAAAAGAGGCCTGGGTCCGAGTTGGTGCAGGTGGACTATTGGGCTAACTGGCCTCTTCTGCATTGTAGGGATTCTATTTTTCAATAGATTCACAGAGTCCCTACTGTGCAGAATGAGGCCATTCGGCCCATCGAGTCTGCACTGACAACAATCCCACCCAGGCCCTATTCCCGTAACCCCACATATTTACCCAGCTGATCCCCCTCACACTAGGGTAAGTTTAGCAGGGCCAATCACCTAACCTGCACATCTTTGGACTGTGGGAGGAAACCAGAGCACTCAGAGAAAACCATGCAGACATGGGGAGAATGTGCAAACTCCACGCAGACAGTGACCCGAGGCCGGAATTGAACCAGGGTCCCTGGCGCTGTGAGGCAGCAGTGCTAACCCACTGTGCCACCCTAATTCTTCTTTGGAAGAAGTATTTGGTGCTTTTATATTGATGTAATGTGCCCTTAAGGGTATGGACTCTTCAAGCTGTGGCGTACAGAAATCTTAAAAAATGCCTCCGCCACCCCCCCCCCCCCCCACCCCTGCCAATCTCATCCCCCAGAAAGTGCCAACAGGACAAACCTCCTGAGGATGCCCAGAGAGGCAAAGAACTTTCTGGAAAATCCCCAAAATACTGCTTTTTTGGGAAAACCCAACACATTACTCGGACTGCAACAGCAGGTGGCAGGGTGGATTGAACAGATAGCTGTGAATGAAGGGAAGCTATCTGGCCGTACACAGACCATGCAAAATAGAGAAATTAAACTGGATCACAGGGCGGCACGGTGGCTCTGTGGGTTGGCACTGCTGTCTCATAACGCCGAGGACCCAGGTTCAATTCTGGCCTCGGGTCAGCGTCTATGTGGAGTTTGCACATTCTCCCCGTGTCTGCATGGGTTTCCTCTGGGTATCCCAGTTTCCTCCCACACTCCAAAGATTTACAGGTTAGGGTGACTGGTCACGCTAAATTGTCCCTTAGTGTTAGGGGGATTAGCGGGGTAAGTAAGTAGTGCTATGGGGATAGGGCCTGGGTGGGATTGTGGTCGGTGCAGACTCAATGGGCTGAATGGCCTCCTTCCGCACTGTAGGGGTTCTACGATTCCATGAAACAATTCATGTCTTTCGGTGGCCGCCCCCACAGACAGTCACAGGCCTACAACAGATCAAAAGGGCTCCTCTCTCTCGAAGGACACCCCCCCCCCCCACAGTCAGTCCCTGGTCAACAGGGACTGAGAGGGATCGAGTATCTCTGAGACCCCCTACAGTCAGTCACTCACCATACAGACTGAGGGTCATTCATTTAGAACATAGAACATTACAGCGCAGTACAGGCCCTTCGGCCTCGATGTTGCCCCGACCAGTGGAACCAATCTAATGACCCTCTAACCTAAACTATTCCCATGTTATCCATATGCCCATCCACTGACCATTTGAACGCCCTTAAAGTTGGCGAGTCCACAACTGCTGCAGGCAGGGCATTCCACGCCCTTACTACCCTCTGAGTGAAGAACCTACCTCTGACATCCCTCCTATAATTACCACCCCTCAATCTAAAGCTGTGTCCCCTCGTGTTAGGATTTTTAAATTTAAAATTAAATTTTTTTATCCTGGTAAACCTCCTCTGCACCCTTTCCAATGCTTCTACATCCTTCCTATAACGCGGCGACCAGAACTGTACGCAATACTCCAAGTGCGGCCGCGCCAGAGTTCTGTACAGTTGCAACATGACCTCATCCTTCTACACCCTCATCTGGGTCATTTATAAAAATGACAAACAGCAGTGGCCCCAAAACATGTCCCTGACGTACACCACTAGCAACTGGACTCCAGGTCGAATATTTCCCATTGACCACCACCCTCTGTCTTCTTTTTTCAAAAATTTTTTTCTATTTTTTAGTGTGGTCACCCACCCTCTCACCCGCGCAAGTTCAATAACACACACAAACCTTTGGCGAGACGGGTAGAAAGTGTCTGAAGTAAACCCCACTGACTTGTTCCGTGTCTACGTCGCTCCCTCCTAATGGGTGGAAAAGAGATGAGGAGAATCACTCAGTTTCAAAGGTTGGGGACGAGTACATGGGAACAAGTACATGGAGTTAAGGTCCAGATCAGCCTAACGGAATAGACTAAAGGGGCCTCCTCCTGTTCCCTGGGTAACAGGCCGGAGAAGGGGCTGAACGGGGCCTCCTCCTGTTCCCCGTGTAACAGGCCGGAGAAGGGGCTGAACGGGGCCTCCTCCTGTTCCCTGTGTAACAGGTCGGAGAAGGGGCTGAACGGGGCCTCCTCCTGTTCCCCGTGTGACAGGCCGGAGAAGGGGCTGAACGGGGCCTCCTCCTGTTCCCCGTGCAACAGGCCGGAGAAGGGGCTGAACGGGGCCTCCTCCTGTTGCCTGTGTAACAGGCCGGAGAAGGGGCTGAACGGGGCCTCCTCCTGTTCCCCGTGTAACAGGCCGGAGAAGGGGCTGAACGGGGCCTCCTCCTGTTCCCTGGGTAACAGGCTGGAGAAGTGACGGTAAGTTGGAGAGTGCGGGATCCTTTGTATGGTTTGCTACAGTTAAAATACCTCATTTTTCAGATATTCCTGTGGATGTAACTAACTGCGCTAAGCTTTAAAGCTAACTTGGCCACATTTTAAAACTGTTGGGAATTCTGGGACTTGGCCACATTTTAAAACTCTGCTGGGAATTCTGGGACATGCATTCATTTAAAATACAATAATAGCAGAGATGGCCGTTTCATAAAGTTTTTCACTGCCACACAGCTGCCAATTGTTTATGAAAGTTAAGGACACGGTTTATACCAACAATTTCAATTGGATTATCCATAACACGTATTGTTCATTTCAGTGCGCGTTTCCAAGTTCAGTGAGTGGTCAAGATTAGTACAGCACCTGGCTGTGAAGCCAGTCCCCAGTCTCTCTCGCTCTTATGCCTTGGTAGTATTAATTTTAAATTTTATCCGATAAAGAAAATCATTCTTAAAACCATACCAAGTGTTGCCGATGTCTATTCGAAGGAATGAATGGACCCAACAGAGAGAGACGGGTTTGTTTAGAAGATGGCAAGGTCAAGAATTGCACTTATATATAATGTGGCCCCCAATAAACTACAACGTCCAAAGCTCCTTCACAGGAGAGCTGCTTAAACAACAGCTCAACAGGAGCTCTGAGACCGCTCCTGTCATCGACCTAGATCATGATCTCCTAGGTCACAGTGGTTAGCACCATGGCCTCAGTGCCAGGGACCTGGGTTCGATTCCCAGCTCGGGTCACTGTCTGTGTGGAGTTTGCACATTCTCCCTGTATCTGCGTGGGTTTCCTCCGGGTGCTCCAGTTTCCTCCCACAGTCCAAAACTGTGGAGGTTAGGTGGATTGGCTGTGTTAAATTGTCCCTTAGTGTCAGGGGGATTAGCGGGGTAAATGCACAGGTTTACGGGGATAGGGTCTGGGTGGGATTTTTGCCAGTGCAGACTCGATGGGCTGAATGGCCTCCTTCTGCACTGTAGGGATTCTATGCCACTTTCCTGCACTCTCTCCGCACATATACATTATGTACGTGTGTGTGTATATATTCGTGGGATGTGGGCCTCGCTGGCTGGCCAGCATTTATTGCCCATCCCCTAATTGCCCCTTGAGAAGGTGGCAGGCCCCTTCTTGAACCTGCTGCAGTCCCCATGTGGCGTGGGTAACACCCACAGTGCTGTTAGGGAGGAAGTTCCGGGATTTGGACCCCAGCAACAGTGAAGGAACGGCCGATATAGTCCCAAGTCGGGATGGTGAGCGGGGCTCGGAGGGAGAACTTGCATATTTTTGATTTGATTCGTCACTTGTATTAACATACAGTATTGTTTCTTGCGAGCTATACAGACAGAGCATACCGTTCATAGAGAAGGAAAGGAGAGGGTGCTAGGGAAAGGGAGTCACAGCTAGGGTGTAGCGAAAAATCAACTTAACGGGAGGTCCATTCAAAAGTCTGATGACCGCAGGGAAGAAGCTGTTCTCGAGTCGGTTGGTACGCGACCTCGGATTTTTGTATCTTTGTGGTGGTGCTGGTGTTCCCCATGCATCTGCTGCACCTTGTCCATCTAGATGGTGCAGGGTTTGGAATATATGGCACTAATCCCAGTAATGATGACCACGACAACTATCATTGATTGTTGTTAAAAAAAAAACTCATCTGGTTCACTTATATCCCCTCTCTCGGGGAGGGGAAATCTGCCTTTCTTTCCCTGTCTGGCCGAAATGTGACTCCAGATTTCAACACACCCCACCCCCCCCCCTCCAAAAACGACAATCGTGGTCAACTCTTAACCGTCCCTCTCTCTCTGTTTTAAAGTTTACTTATTAGTGTCACAAGAAGGCTTACATTAACACTGCAATGAAGTTACTGTGAAACTCCCCTGGTCGCCACCTGTTTGGGTAGACAGAGGGTAGCATTTAGCACGGTCAACGCATCTAACCAGCCCGTCTTTCGGACTGTGGGAAGAAACCAGGGCACCCGGAGGAAATCCACGCAGACGCGGGGCAGGGCAAAGAAAAGAACGAAGAAAATTACGGCACAGGAACAGGCCCTTCGGCCCTCCAAGCCTGCACCGACCACGCTGCCCATCCGAACTAAACCCCCTCCCCTTCCGGGGACCGTATCCCTCTATTCCCATCCTATTCGTGTATTTGTCAAGACGCTCCTTAAAACTCACGACCGTATCCGCTTCCACTACCTCCCCTGGCAACGAGTTCCAGGCACCCACCACCCTCCGTGTAAAAAAATCTGCCTCGTACATCTCCTTTAAACCTCGCACCTCAAACCTGTGCCCCCCCGAGTAACTGACTCTTCCACCCTGGGAAAAAGCTTCTGACTATCCACTCTGTCCATGCCCCCTCATAACCCTGTAGACTTCTATCAGGTCGCTCCCTCAACCTCCGTCGCTCCAGTGAGAACAAACCTCCAAAGTTTCTCCAACTTCTCCTCACAGCTAATGTCCTCCATACCAGGGCAACGTGCAGACTCCACACAGACAGTGACCCAATGCCAGGAGTTGAACCCAATCCTAGACGCCGTGAGGCAGCCGTGCAATGGTAGAACGGTTGAGCCACCTGTAGTCAGTTTCAGGGAGCAATTAGGGACAGGGGACAAACATAGGGGGCCTTGGCAGCGATGCCCACGTCCCACGAGCGAACAAAGAACACTGCCCGGTGGGTCACGAGGGTGGGCCTCACCTCTCATCAGGAACTCCGCAACCTGGTGCATTGCCTGCGAGTTGTCCACACACAGGTACTCCTGCAGCGACTCTCCCCAGGCCACGCGGCTCGCCCTGTCGACAGACACAACTGTAAACACATTCCATCCCTGTTTCACAACGTCCCAACCCGCAACCAAACCACCTCACTCGACGTGACTGAACCCCTTCCCCACCACGGTCCTGGGGGTTACCATTGACCATGAACTGAACCGCCACTGACTACACTTCCCGCTGCCTCGGGGAAAAGCAGCCGGCATAATCAAGGACCCCCACGCACCCCGGACATTCTCTCCTCCACCTTCTTCCGTCGGGAAAGAGATACAAAAGTCTGAGGACGCGTACCGACCGACTCAAGAACAGCTTCTTCCCCTGCTGCCATCTGTCGAGCGGTCTGTGTTTGTTAAATGATAGACAAATTGTAAAAATGATAAAGAGTTGTAAAATGTAATTGTCTTTTAAAAAAAAGGTGCTTTTTTTTTTAAATACTTAGAATCATAGAAAAACTACAGCACAAACAGGCCCTTCAGCCCACAAGTTGCGCCGATGATATCCCTACCTACCAGGCCTATCTATAACCCTCAATCCCGTTAAATCCCATGTACTCATCCAGAAGTCTCTTAAAAGACCCTTTTGAATTTGCCTCCACCACCACCGACGGCAGCCGCTTCCACTCACTCACCACCCTCTGAGTGAAAAACTTACCCCTGACATCTCCTCTGTACCTGCTCCCCAGCACCTTAAACCTGTGTCCTCTTGTAGCGACCCTGGGAAAAAGCCTCTGAGAATCCACCCTATCTATACCTCTCAACATCTTATAAACCTCTATCAGGTCACCTCTCATCCTTCGTCTCTCCAGGGAGAAGAGACTGAGCTCTCTCAACCTATCCTCATAAGGCATGCCACCCAATCCAGGCAACATCCTTGTAAATCTCCTCTGCACCCTCTCAATAGCTTCCACATCCTTCCTGTAGTGAGGCGACCAGAACTGCACACAGTACTCCAAGTGGGGTCTGACAAGGGTCGTATAAAGTTGCAGCATTACCTGCCGACTCCTAAACTCAATCCCTCGATTAATGAAGGCCAGTACACCATCCGCCTTCTTAACCACATCCTCTACCTGCGAGGCCGATTTAAGAGTCCTATGGACCCGGACCCCAAGATCCTTCTGATCCTCAACACTGCTAAGAGTCTTACCCTTAATATTATATCCCTTCATCCCATTGGACCTGCCAAAATGGACCACTACACATTTATCAGGGTTGACTTGACAAGTACATGACTTATTACAAGTCAGATTGGAGACTTCAGGATGTTCTTTGAAGCTCGCCTGACCTGTAATGTTTGACGTTGAATTTGGCTTGAATGAGCATGAGAAGTTCACTCCAGGTGTGACTCAACTGATCCACGAGGAGCTTACATCAAAAACAAAGTTTAATTATGAATATTGTTGACATGTATAGTAAGACAATTAGTGAGAACTTTTATCAATTGCAAACAAGAAACACAACAACCCCAACAATGCAAAAACTGTGAAGGAACTATCTCTGATGTGTTCCAACCAAAGCCAACATCCAATACACAAAATCCTCCAAACAAACACAATACAGCATAGGGCAATGCCCACTTAATCATAGAGGTTTACAGCATGGAAACAGGCCCTTCAGCCCAACTTGTCCATGCTATCTTTTTTTTTTAAAACACCACTAAGCTATTCCAATTGCCCACATTTGGCCCATACCCCTCTATACCCATGTAACTGTCTAAATGTTTTCTAAAAGATAAAACTGTACCCGCCTCTACTACTACCTCTGGCAGCTTGTTCCAGACACTCACCGCCCTCTGTGTGAAAAATTTGCCACTCTGGACCCTTTTGTATCTCTCCCCCCTCACCTTAAACCTATGCCTTCTAGTTTTAGACTCCCCTACCTTTGGGAAAAGATATTGACTACCTAGCTGATCTGTGCCCCTCATTATTTTATAGACCTCTATAACATCACCTCTCAGCCTTCTACACTCCAGAGAAAAAAGTCCCAGTCTATCCAGACTCTGCTTATAACTCAAACCATCAAGTCCCGGTAGCATCCTGGTAAATCTTTTCTGCACTCTTTCTAGTTTAATAATATCCTTTCTATAATAGGGTGACCAGAAATGCACACAGTATTCCAAGTGTGGCCTTACCAATGTCTTGTACAACTTCAACAAGACGTCCCAACTCCTGTATTCAATGTTCTGACCAATGAAGGAGGCGAGCATTTTCATTAAGACAGGGAGACAAAGACTGTAAACCCAACTTAAACACAGCAAGCGCGGTGGCACAGTGGTTAGCACTGCTGCTTCGTGGCGAAGGGGACCCGGGTTCGATTCCCGGCTTGGGTCACTGTCTGTGCGGAGTTTGCACGTTCTCCCTGGGGGTTTCCTCCCACAGTCTGAAAGACGTGCTGGTTAGGTGGATTGGCCATTGGTCAATTGGCCCTTGGTGTTGGAGGATTAGCAGGGCAAAAAAGAGGAGTCATGGGGTTGGGCCTGGGTGAGATTGCTGCTGGTGCATACTCGATGGGCCGAATGGTCCCCTTCTGCACTGTGGGGATACTATGATACTCGATGGGCCGAATGGTCTCCCTCTGCACTGTAGGGATACTATGATACTTACAGGAAAGGATGCCACTGGTAACAGTTTTTAATATATTTTTCGTTGCTTTATTAATGTCACAAGTCGACTTATGTTAACACTGCAATGAAGTAACTGTGAAAATCCCCTTGTTGCCACATTCCGGTGCCTGTTCAGGTTACACTGAGGGAGAATTTAGCTCGGCCAATGACACCCTAACGAGCACGTCTTTCAGACTGTGGGAGGAAACCGGAGCACCCGGAGGAAACCCACGCAGACACGGGGAGAATGTGCAAACTCCACACAGACAGTGACCTGAGGCCAGGAATCGAACCTGGTGCTCTGAGGCAGCAGTGTTAACCAGCACATCTTTCAGAGGCGGGGCAGCAGTCAGCAACAGAGTCTGCATCACTCACCAAGTGACAGTACCAGTGCCAGATCCAAAGTCCAACAGCGCACGAGGCTGAAACTCAGGGACTCGCTTCTTAATCTGCAAACAGAAGGAACCGCGATAATATCGCAGGCACAGAGCAGAGAGAATAAAGCTACATCTACACTGTCCCCCACATCAAACACTCCCAGGACAGGTACAGCACGGGGTTAGATACAGAGTAAAGCTCCCTCTACACTGTTCCCCCATCAAACACTCCCAGGACAGGTACAGCACGGGGTTAGATACAGAATAAAGCTCCCTCTACACTGTCCCCCCCATCAAACACTCCCAGGACAGGTACAGCACGGGGTTAGATACAGAGTAAAGCTCCCTCTACACTGTCCCCCCATCAAACACTCCCAGGACAGGTACAGCACGGGGTTAGATACAGAGTAAAGCTCCCTCTACACTGTCCCCCCATCAAACACTCCCAGGACAGGTACAGCACGGGGTTAGATACAGAGTAAAGCTCCCTCTACACTGTCCCCCCATCAAACACTCCCAGGACAGGTACAGCACAGGGTTAGATACAGAGTAAAGCTCCCTCTACACTGTCCCCCCCATCAAACACTCCCAGGACAGGTACAGCACGGGGTTAGATACAGAGTAAAGCTCCCTCTACACTGTCCCCCCATCAAACACTCCCAGGACAGGTACAGCACGAGGGTGGGTGAAGGCAGACTCACCTCGTGTAGGACTCTCGTTACCGCTGCGTATCCGCCGTCAAGTCTCGCTGCCACGTAAACGCGACTCAGCTGTGCGTCGTAACTGATGAGAAACCGGGAGAGTGAAGATGACGGTGAGTCATTTAGCATTACGGCAGCGAAACAGGCCCTTTGGCCCAACTGATCCATGCTGCCCTCCCGGCTAGTCCCAACTGCCCGCGATTGGCCCATATCTACCTTGTCAAGAGGTTATTGCAGAAGGTCAGGGGACATGGAGTTGGGGGTAGGGTGTTAGCGTGGATAGAGGATTGGTTGTCAAATAGGAGGCAGAGAGTGGGGGTCAATGGGTGCTATTCGGATTGGCGGATGGTGACTAGTGGGGTGCCCCAGGAGTCGGTGCTGGGGCCTCAGCTATTTACCATTTATACAGATGATCTGGAGGAGGGAACCGAGTGCAGGGTGTCGAAATTTGCTGATGACACCAAGATTGGGGGAAAGGCAAATTGTGCGGAGGGTGTGGAGAGTCTGCAGAAGGATCTAGATAGGCTGGGCGAATGGGCCAGGAAATGGCAAATGGAATTTAATGTTGGCAAGTGTGAGGTGGTCCACTTTGGTAGGAAGAATGGTAGGAAGGACTATTACTTACGTAGCGAAAAACTGCAGCAGGCGACGGTGCAGAGGGACCTCAGGGTCCTTGTGCATGAGTCGCAAAAACCCAGCCTGCAGGTGGTCAGGAAGGCGAATGGGATGCTGGCCTTCATAGCGAGGGGGATTGAATATAAAAGTAGGGAGGTCTCGCTGCAGCTGTATAGGGCATTGGTGAGGCCGCAGCTGGAGTACTGTGTGCAGTTTTGGGTGCCGCACCTGCGCAAGGATATTTTGGCCCTGGAGGGAGTGCAGAGGAGGTTTACTAGGCTGATACCGGAGTTGAGGGGATTGAGCTATGAGGAGAGGCTGAATAAACTAGGCTTGTACTCGTTAGAGTTTAGAAGAATGAGGGGAGATCTCATTGAGACATATAAGATGATGAATGGGATGGATAGGATAGAGGTGGAGAGACTCTTCCCGCTCAAAAAAGACAGTAGGACTAGGGGGCACAGCCTCAAGACAAAGGGGGGGGCGGTTTAGAACGGAGTTGAGGAGGAACTTCTTCACTCAAAGGGTGGTGAATCTCTGGAATTCTCTGCCCGTTGAAGTGGTGGAGGCTGCCTCGCTAAATATTTTTAAGACGCGGGTTGATAGGTTTTTGATAAGAGAGGGGATTAAGGGTTATGGGGAGAGGGCGGGAATGTGGAACTGAGCCACGACAGATCAGCCATGATCTTATTGAATGGCGGGGCAGGCTCGAAGGGCTAGATGCCCTACTCCTGCTCCTATTTCTTATGTTCTTATGTTCTCTCTCATCCTTTTCCATCCCACGCGCTTACCCAAATGCTTTTTAAAATGTCGCTATGGTACCCGCCGCCTCAACCACTTTCTCTGGCAGCTCATTCCATACACAGCACCCTCTGTGTGAAGACGTTATCCCTCAGGTCCCTTTTAAATCTCTCCCCTCTCACCTTTAGCCTACGCCCTTTAGTTTTCAATTCCCCCTTCCCTGGGGAAAAAGACTCTGTGCGTTCATCCTATCCACGTCGCTTCATGATTTTGTACACCTCGATTCCTAAAGGTTCTACGGGTGGCACAGTGGGTTAGCACTGCTGCTTCACAGCTGCAGGGTCCTGGGTTCGATTCCCGGCCTTCGAGGATGTGCGGGTTAGGTGGATTGGCCGTGCTAAATTGTCCCTTAGTGTCCAAAGATGTGCAGATTAGGTGGATTGGCCAAGCTAAATTGTCCCTCTGTGCGGAGTTTGCACATTCTCCCCGTGTCTGCGTGGGTTTCCTCCGGGTGCTCCGGTTTCCTCCCACAGTCCAAAGATGTGCAGGTTGGATGCATTGGCTATGCTAAAATTGCTCCTTAGTGTCCAAAGATGTGCAGGTTAGGTGGATTGGCCGTGCTAAATTGCCCCTTAGTGCCCTGGGATGCGCAACTTAGAGGGATTAGCGGTTAAAAGTGTAGGGATACAGAGATAGGGCCTGGGTGGGATTGTCGTCAGTGCAGACTTGATGGGCCAAATGGCCTCTTTCTGCACTGTAGGATTTCTCTTCCTCTGTGTCTTACCCCTTCTCCTCAAACTATGACCCCTAGTTCTGGGTTCCCCCACACCATCGGGAACATTCTGAATGAACTACCCTCAGGGTTGTTCTGAATCTACCCTGTCTTACGGGGGCAATATGGTGGCACAATGGTTAGCACTGCAGCCTCATGGCGCCAGGGACCCGGGTCACTATCTGTGTGGAATCTGCACGTTCTCCCCGTGTCTGCGTGGGTTTCCTCCGGGTGCTCCGGTTTCCTCCCACAGTCCAAAGATGTGCAGGTTGGATGCATTGATCATGCTAAATTGTCTCTTAGTGTCCAAAGATGTGCAGGTTAGGTGGATTGGCCGTGCTAAATTGTCCCTTAGTGTCCAAAGATGTGCAGGTTAGGTGGATTGGCCATGCTAAATTGTCCCTTAGTGTCAGGGGGATTAGCTAGGGTAAATACACATGGTTATGTGGATAGGGTCGGTGCAGACTCAATGGGCCAAAAGGCCTCATTCTGCACTGTAGGGATTCTATGATTCTAAGTAAGGATTTTCTGAGGTTCACTCCTCTGAACTCCAGTGAATATCTCTCCTCATCTGACAGACCTGCCGTCCCAGGAATCAGCCTGGTAAACCTTTGGTCCCTCGATAGCAAGGGCATCCTTCCTCAGATAAGGACACGCAGGCACCTGATTGGCACAGTTGCACTTCGCTGGGGAGGGGCGGGAGGGAGGGAGGGCATGTTTAAAGTTGACCTTGCTTCCTTGCAGGGGATGGGGGCATTGCTGGCAGGACCCCAAGCATTTTATGCCCACCCTTAATTGCCCCTTTGCACTGAGTGATCTTCCTTGGCTATTTCAGAGAGGGGGGGGGGGGGGGTAAGCTCAGTTCAGGGTTGATGCGGTGGTGGGGAAGGGGTACGATGCACGGGAGGGTCTGGAGTCACGTGTCAGCCAGACTGGGTAAGGATGGCAGATTTCCCCCTTCCCCTGATGGGGGAACATTAGTGAACCAGATAAGTTTTTGTTTGAAAGAACATTCTGCACTTTCTCCTTTCCTTCTCCTTATGTACTTTATGAACGATATACTTTGTCCACATTCTTATTCATTTGATTTGATCTTTACTGTCACATGTATCGGTATACAGTGAAAAGTACTGTTTCTTGCGCACTAAAAGCATACCCTTCAAAGAGAAGGCAAGGAGAGAGTGCAGAAAGTAACGTTACAGTCACAGCTAGGGTAGAGAAGGATCAACTTAGTGCGAGGTAGGTCCATTCAAAAGTCTGATGGCAGCAGGGAAGAAGCTGTTCTTGAGTCGGTTGGTATGTGAGAATGCCTGGGGTCCTTAATTATGCTGGCTGCTTTTCCCGAGGCAGTGGGAAGTGTAGACAGAGTCAGTGGATGGGAGGCTGGTTTGTGTGATGGATTGGGCTACATTCACGACCTTTTGTAGTTCCTTGTGACCTTGGGCAGAGCAGGAGCCCGTACCGAGCTGTGATACAACCAGAAAGAATGCTTTCTACGGTGCATCTGTAAAAATTGGTGAGAGTCATAGCGGACATGCCAAATTTCCTTAGTCTTCTGAGAAAGTAGAGGTGTGGTGGGGTTTCTTAACTGGGGGGGGGCGGGGTCCAGGACAGGTTGTTGGTGATCTGGACACTTAAAAACTTGAAGTTCTCAACCATTTCTACTTTGTCCCCATTAATGTAGACAGAGGCATGTTCTCCTTTACGCTTCCTGAAGTTGATGACAATCTCCTTTGTTTTGTTGACATTGAAGGAGAGATTATTGTCATCGTACCAGTTCACCAGATTCTATTTCATTCCTGTACTCTGTCTGATCATTGTTTGAGATCCGACCCGTTACGGTGGTGTGTCGTCAGCAAACCTGAAAATCGTGCAAGAAACAATATTTTTCACTGTACCCCAATAAATGTGACAATAGTCTTTCTGGTTGTATCACAGCTTGGTATGACTCCTGCTCTGCCCAAGGCCGCAAGGAACAACGAAAGGTTGTGAATGTAGCCCAATCCATCACACAAACCAGCCTCCCATCCATTGACTGTCTACACTTCCTGCTGCCTCGGGAAAAGCAGCCAGTATAATTAAGGACCCCCACACACCCCGGACATTCTCTCTTCCACTTTCTTCCATCAGGAAAAAGATACAAAAGTCTGATGCCACGTAGCAACCGACTCAAGAATATCTTCTTCCCTGCTGCTATCAGACTTTTGAATGGACCTACCTCGCATGAAGTTGATCTTTCTCTACACCCTAGCTACGACTGTAGCAGAACATTCCGCACTCTCTCCTCCCCATGTACTCTATGAACAATATGTTTTATCTGTATAGTGCACAAGAAACAATACTTCTCACTGTACCCCAATACATGTGACAATAATAAATCACATCAAATCATAGATTTCATAGAAACTTACAGTGCAGAAGGAGGCCATTTGGCCCATCGGGTCTGCACCGACAACAATCCCACCTAAGCCCTATCTCTGTAACCCCACATGTTCACCCTGTTAATCCCTCTAACCGATACATCCCAGGACACTAAGGGGCAATTTACCATGGCCAACGCACCTAACCAGCACATCTTTGGACTGTGGGAGAAAATGAGAACACCCAGAGGAAATCCACGCAGACATGGAAGTTGGGGGGGGGTGCGGGGTCATCATTACTGGGAATAGTGCCGGAATTGTAAATTGCTTGGGCAGGTGAAATTGCGCGAACGTACATAGGGCGCAGATTTGAACCTGTGACGTCCCCCCCCACCTCCCCATCACCCACTCCCCCCGCCCACTTCCCACCCCACCCCACAGCATTAGCCTGGGGCCTCTCAGTCTTTAGTCACTTGGTGGCATTACAGATACACCACAGCCCTCCCACTTTTCACCCCAGTAGCTCTTTGCTCTCTGTGGCCGATGAGAGCCCCCACCCCCCGCACTCACTTGACTGCCTTCCAGCGGTGGGTGGTCCGTCGCAGCTCGGCGAGCACGCGCTCCCGCAGTCGCTCCTCCTGCCCCTGCTGGTCTCCGTGGGCGTCCCTTGAGGGCGGCTCTATGTCACCAGACAGGAGGCGGTTAAGTTACGTGCCAGAGTAACAACTCTCTATGTTTCTCTAGCATCTCACAAGCGGTAGGATGTTCCACCGGAGAGTCACAGAATCATAGAAGCCCTACAGTGCAGAAAGAGGCCCTTCGGCCCATTGAGTCTGCACCAATCACAATCCCAGCCAGGGGCCTATTCACATAATTGCACATATTTACCCTGCTAATCATCCTGACACTAAGGGGCAATTTATCATGGCCAATCCACCTAACCTGTACATCTTTGGACACTAAGGGACAATTTAGCATGGCCAATCCACCTAACCTGCACATCTTTGGACACTAAGGGACAATTTAGCATGGCCAATCCACCTAACCTGCGCATCTTTGGACACTAAGGGACAATTTAGCACGGCCAATCCACCTAACCTGCACATCTTTGGACGCTAAGGGACAATTTAGCATGGCCAATCCACCTAACCTGCACATCTTTGGACGCTAAGGGACAATTTAGCATGGCCAATCCACCTAACCTGTACATCTTTGGACACTAAGGGACAATTTACCATGGCCAATCCACCTAACCTGTACATCTTTGGACACTAAGGGACAATTTACCATGGCCAATCCACCTAACCCCCACATCTTTGCACACTAAGGGGCAATTTAGCATGGCCAATCTACCTTTCCCGCACACCCTTGGATCCAGAGGAAACCCATGCAGATACGAGAAGAATGTGCATGCTCCACACAGTCTCCCATGGCCGGAATCGAAATTTTTAGAAATCAGAAGCAATCCAGTGGAGGCAATATTTTTGTGAAAGGGAAAATCCCCTTTGACAAACTAACAGGAGTCCTTTGGGGGTGTAATAAGCAGATGGATTAGAGGGGAACCTGTAGACGCGGTGTCTTTGGATTTTCAAAAAGCATTCGACAAGGTGCCGATTGAAGATTACTGCAAAAGATGTGTTTGTGGTATTGAGTTGGGGGATGGGGAAGTAACATATAACCACTGATAAAGGATTGCTGAGCTAACAGGGAGCCGAGAGTAGGGGTAAGTGGGTCATTTTCAGGTGTGGGAACTGTAACTGGTGGAGCGTCATAGGGATCAGCACTGGAATCTCAACCACGTATCAATGACTTAGACAAAGGGGCCTTATGTATGGTTGCAAAATATACTGAGGACACAAACTGGTGGGAAAGTAAGCTGCGAAGAGAACGTAAGGAGTCTGTAAAAGGAAGTAAGTGGGTTAAGCGTGCCGGCAAAAAGTAAAAGGCAGATGGAACGCAATGTGGGAGAGGCTGCAGAACTCCCGAGATACAGAGGGATCTGGGTGTCCTGGTACACGAGTTACAAAAATGCTGGTGCGCAGGTACAGCACAGGTAAAGGGTGGCATGGTGGTTAGCACAGCTGCCTCACAGCGCCAGCGTTCGATTCCTGGCTTGGGTCACTGTCTTTGCAGAGTCTGTACGTTTCCCCCCGTATCTGCATGGGTTTCCTCCGGGTGCTCCAGTTTCCTCCCACAGTCCGAAAGACATACTGATTACGTGCATTGGCCGTGCTAAATTCTCCCTCAGGCGCCCGAGCGTGGCGACTGGGGGATTTTCACGGTATCGCATTAACACCGCATTGAAGTTACTAATAAATAAACTTAAACCCCTTCATCCCCTGGACTCAATCTGCTGAAACCTCCTCTGAACTGCCTCCACAATACCACCGCATCGTTTCTCAAAGACGCTATCCAAAACCAGGCACAATACTCCAGATTTGGTCTCCCTGACACTCTATACAACACCTCCCTACTTTTTTTTACACCAGACACTTCATGAATCATGGTTATTCGTGGTTCTGGGTTAGAAATGGGTAAAATCACCCATGGTTTCAACTCTCGATGTCCTCTATTGGAAAGTATTTGTCTGCGCGTCAAGAATGATGCTTCACGATCAAAACACTACAACCGAATTCACGCCCCTCCCCAACCCACCCACCCACCCACCCACCGACAAAGCACTCCCCATCCAATGGCGTCACTCCGTTACCTGTCCGGCTGCCCTCTGCGCTCGCTGCTAACCGCTCCCACAGGCGCTGGGCCCGTGCTTGGAGTTCCCGGTCCTCCACCGCTCTCTTGCGGCTCCACAGGAAGTCGCTCAGCTCCCGGGCGCTCTCTTCCACCCGCCTGACGGGGCTCTCTGTGGGGTCGGAGGGCAGAGGTCATAGGAACAAAGCTCTTCAAATGCAAAGAAATGGCTGGGTCACGACGTGGGAGCCATTTTGTGCATGACGTCACTGGTAAGACCACCACCAATCCCTGATTGCCCCTTGAGCTAAGTGGCTTGGCCGTCTACTTGGAGGTCAAACACTTTTTGTTTTTATTCTACACTCAATGGTTCATTGAGTGTAGAAGTAGGCTTTCAACCAATCAGGGCTGCACCAATTCTCCAAAAGAGCCTCCCGTCTAGGCCCGTGCACTTACCATGGCCACCTAACCTGCACATCTTTGGACTCTTAAGGAGAAATTCTTCATGGCCAATCCACCTAACCTTGAAATCATAGAATCCTACTGTGCATTATGAGACCGTTTGGCCCATCGAGTCTGCACCGACAATAATCCTACCTCACATATTTAACACGCCAATCCTTCTAACCTACGCCTCCCGGGACACCAAGTGGTAATTTAGCATGGCCAGTACCCCTAACCACAGTAAGAAGTCTCACAAGACCAGGTTAAAGTCCAACCAGTTTATTTGATAGTAAACGCCACAAGCTTTCGGAACGCTGTTCCTTCGTCAAGGTGTGTGACGAAGGAACAGCGTTTCCGAAAGCTCGTGTGTTTACTATCAAATAAACTTGTTGGACTTTAACCTGGTGTTGTGAGACTTCTTACTGTGTTTACCCCCAGTCCAACGCCGGCATCTCCACATCATCAATACCCCTAACCCGCACATCTTTGGGACTTGGGAGGAAATCGGAGTACCCAGAGGAAACCCATGCAGACACGGGGGAGAACGTGCAAACTCCACACACAGACACTGACCCAAGCCGGGAATCGAACCCACGTCCCTGGAGCAGTGAGGCAGCAATGCTAACCCTCTGTGCCACCCTCACCTACACATCCTTGGGACATCTAAGGCTAAATTTAGCATAGCCAATCCACCTAACCTTGAAATCTTTGGGCTGTGGGAGGAAACCGGAGCACCCGGTGAAACCTCAAACAGACACAGGGAGAACATTGAAACTCCGCAGGCAGTCATCCAAGGCTGGAATCGAACCAGGTCCTGGCTCCCAGGTGCTGTGGGGGCAGCAATGCTAAACCACCGTGCCAGCATGCTGCCCCTATCCACCCACGCTAATAACGAGTTCTTTTGGCAGTTCTACACTCCCCTCCCCAACACTTCCAAGTTTTGTGTCTTCCGATAATGTGGAGATTGCGATCCCCCCCTCAGGCCCAGGTCAAAGGGGAAAGGGATCAACACCGTTGAAGGCAAATATAAGCAACTAGCAGTGTGCACAAGAGAGGGCAAGGTAAGGGGATCTCATTGTGTTGCTCTTTCACAGAGTTGGTGCACGAATAGCCTCTTCGCCCTTAACGGGGCTAGGACAGGAGTGGGGATTCGGGATACTGAAAAGCTCGGGATAGAGTGGACATGGGGAAGATGTTTCCATTAGTAGGAGATCTGAGGGCGCAGCCTCAGAGTAAAGGGGACGCGATGAGGCGGAATTTCTTCAGCCAGAGGGCGGCGAATCTGTGGAATTCATTGCCACAGAGGAGGCCACCTCATTGTCTTTTAAGACAGACATAGATAGGATCTTGATCGGTAAACGAAAGGGAGGAGGGGGGAGATCAAAGGTTACGGGGAAAAAGCAGGAGAATAGGGTTGAGAATCAAATCAGTCATGATCAAATGGCGGAGCAGACTCAATGGGCCGAATGGCCTAATTCTGCTCCAATATCTTATGGTCTTGTTTGGGGTTGAGTGGAGGGGATGAGCCCTGCAGCGCCTCCACATGGTGGGGAGGAATGACACCTGCCCTGGGAGGACCACACTTTGTTTACCCTCCTCCCCCTTAGCGCCACCAAGTGATGGGGAGGAATTCAGCCTGTAACTTGGGAGGACCACACCAGGGTCCCTTTGCAGCGCCACCAGGTGATGGGGAGGAATGGAGACTGCACCCCGGGAGGACCACAGAAGGGTCCCCTGCAGCGCCACCAGGTGATGGGGAGGAATGGCGACTGCACCCCAGGAGGACCACACAAGGGTCCCCTGCAGCGCCATCAGGCGACAGGGAGGAATTCAGCCTGTAACTTGGGGGGGGGGGGGGGGGGGCGGGAAACTACACAAAGGACTCCTGCAGCGCCACGAGGCGATGGGGAGGAATGACGACTGCACCCTGGCAGGACCACACTAGGGTCCCCTTGCAGCGCCACCAGGCGGTGTGGAGGAATGCCGCCTGTATCTGGGGAGGACCACAGAAGGGTCGCCTTGCAGCGCCACCAGGCGATGGGGAGGGAGGAATTCAGCCTGGATCTTGGGAGGACCGCACAAGGGTTCCCCCTCCCCTGCAGCGCCGCCAGGCGATGGGGAGGAATGCCGCCTGCACCCTGGGAGGACCAGACAAAGTGCCTCTGCAGCGCCACCCGGCGGCGGCGGCGACGAACCAGGCAGTCTTGACGCGCCTGCGCACGCGGAGTCAGCCGCCGGTCGCAGCGCCACCTGACGGCCTGGATGACCCACCACCCCTCCACGACGCCTGCGCAGTGAGGAGAGAGGGGGAAAGAGGGCTCCTTACCCTCCAGCAGCAGCCGGGCCCCTTGCGAGAGCGCCTCGGGCAGGCGGACCGTCTTCAGCTGACTGATCCCCGGGTGCCGGCGGTGCGGGACCTCCCGTTGCTGCTGCTGCTCCTGCAGGCGGCCGGCCTCCTCCCCCAGGCGCTGGGCCGGGCGGCTCAAATTCTGCAAAAACAATCATTAAAAAACGTTATTTATCAAGAGCGGGGCTGAGGCGATTAAAATACACATGGTGAAGGGGGGGGAAGGGGACCAAAAATACAGCTCCGCGGCCGCCCCGGGAGAGTGAACCTGACCCGAACTAGGCCGCACAGCCTAAATCGACCGCTGGACGCCGCCATGTTAACCGTGTGTCACCGGGAAAACCGACCCCTCTGCCCGAGCCCCCCCCTGGATAAAGGTTCCGGGCGGGCTGTTGACCTTTTAAGGTCGAACCAAAGAAACTCAAGTTAAATCAGGACTAAGTAAAAGGGGCAGCCCCCCCCAAAAGGAAGGGGAACAGCCCGAACAAAATCAAACTACAAAAGAAACTTTAAAAAAAGTCAAATTAAAATGTGATTATTAGGGTCTATAACGCACCCTAGCCCCTGCGGTGCCCAACGAGCGCGGAAGGTGTCAACTGCGCCCTTGGACACAGCATGCTCCCTCTCCAGGGTCACCTGGCCACGAACATAGCCGCGGTAGAGGGGCAGACAGTCCGGATGGACGGCCCCCGCAATTGCCCACTGCCTGGACCTGTAAATGGCGGGTCTCGCCAGGCCCAGGAGCAGGTTCGCGAGGAGGTCACCATCCTGACCCCTCTCTACGGTGTCCATAGATCAGAAGCGTGGGACTGAAGTGCAAACAAAACATTAATAAAATGTTCTTCAGTAAAATAAAAAGGGAGTGCAACCTAAGGAACACAGACATGGTCCACGGACTCCACAAGGCCACAGAAGGGGCAAGCTTCAGAGCCCATGAACCCTACGGTTGTGTGGAACTGCTGCATGCATCATCCTCCACCCCAGGCCCTCGACGTGATTGGGGGAGATCCCTCCGTAAAGGGAGGGGCGGGGCTGTTGTGTATAAGTTTATTAAGCCCATCGAGCCTGCATCAACAACGATCCCACCCAAGCTCTATCTCCATAACCCTGTTCATCTTTGTGTTTTTTTATTAGTCCACAAGTAGGCTAACATTAACACTGTAATGAAGTTACCGTGAAAATCCCCTCGTCACCACACTCTGGCACCTGTTCGGGTACACTGAGGGAGAATTTAGTGTGGCCAGTGTACCCAACCAGCATATCTTTCTGACTGTGGGAGGAAACTGGAGCACCTGGAGGAAACCCATGCAGACACAGGGAGAACATGCAGACTCCGCACAGACAGTGATCCAAGTCAGGAATAAACTTTAACTTTAAAAATTTAAGTGACAATAATAAATCAAATCAAATCCTTTTCCTTGTCCCCTATGAACAGTATACTTTGCATAACAAATAATACTTTTTGCTATATCCCAGTACATGTGACAATACTGAATCAAATCAAAATCACCTAACCTACGCATTTTTGGACAATAAGGTGTAATTTACCATGAGTAATCCACCTAACCCTGTAACCCCGTTGCATTGTTTATATTCAGGTGAATCATGTAACACCCTTTCAAATGCCTTGATTTCTTCATGATGTGGAGATGCTGGTGCTGGACTGCGGTAAACACAGTAAGAAGTCTCACAACACCAGGTTAAAGTCCAACAGGTTTCATTGAAGAAGTCATAGAAGTTCTACAGTATGGAAAGAGACCATTCGGCCCATCGGGTCTGCACTGACCATAATCCTACCCAGGTCCTACCCCCATATCCCTACATATTTATCCACTAATCCCTCTAACCTACACATCTCAGGACACTAAGGGGCAATTTTAGCATGGCCAATCAACCTTCCCCGCACGTCTTTGGACATCTTCGTCAGGTGACTCACCTGATGAAGGGGCAGAGCCCCGAAAGCTAGTGGCGTTTGCTACCAAATAAACCTGATGGACTTTACCCTGGTGTTGTGAGACTTCTTACTTGATTTCTTCACCCAGAGAGTGATCAGTTTGTGGGATTGGCTAGTTTGATGCCAAAACATTGTAAGTTTCCTAGAAGCAGTTTAGATATAGAACTTGGGACAAAGGGGGGGGAAGGCGAGATCAGGATATTGAATCTGAGGATCAGCCATAATCGAAATGAATGGGGTAGCAGGCTCGAAGGACTGAACAGCCTCCTCTTGGTCAAGTCATTAGCCCCTCCCCCCAGGACAATTGAAGCGAGGGGCGGGACCGCAGGTGCCAGGGCTGACCAATCAGAGGACGGTCCTGTATGACAGACAGACACGGCAGCCAATCGGTATGAGGAGGGCGGGGGTGATGCGGGGGCCGTTCCATTCCTGTCCCCGCCCCTTTCTTGCCAGCCGGTCACGTGGGGCAGGCGGACTGAGTCAACACGCCCGGAAGCTGCTGCCGCGTTGGATTGGCCGAGAGGGGGAGGAGGCGGGAACAGTGTGCTTGATTGACAGCCTCCCTAACCAATAGACGTCGAAGGACTCACCAGCCTGTTCCCCCCCCCTACCCAACAGAGCGAGCGAGCTCCAGTCGCCCCGTCCGCTCGCGCTCACTTTGAGACGTTGAACCAATCAGCAAGCCGCCTCCCTCCCGCTAATCAGGAGCCGCTGCTGATGTTGGGGGGGCGGGACGAATATTAACCAATCAAGGACGGAGTTCAGATGATTGATGTAATGCTTCACCAATACGCGGCGGAGACAAAGTAGGTGCGTACGATTGACGTGCAGGTTCACCAATCATCAGCGGAAGCTGTGGAGAGGCGGGACGGCTTGCGGATTCACCAATCAACGACGAGGTTAGATGATTGACACGACTGCTCACCAATAGGTGACGGACAATGGGGAAGGGGCGGACGATTTCTTGGGCCTGCACCAATAGACGCCGCCGCGTGGGGTGGGTGCGGCGGGGCTTGTTCCCTGACCATTCGGGCAGCGGATCCTGCGGCGGGGTCGTTGATTGACGTGCGACTGGCCAATCGACAGGCGAGCTTTCGGCGGTGTGGCTGATTGACGTGGTACTGACCAATCATCAACGGATCTTTCGGCAGGGGCTAGATGATGGACGTGGCATCAGACCAATCAGCGCTGGGACCGGAGGCGGGCCCGGAAGAGAAGGCAGTGGCTGTGGACTGAGGGGGACATATTTGTCCCTCTGGACTGAAGGCATGGCAGGAGGCAGAGGGAGCCAGAAGCTAGCTGGTGAGGTGGCGCTTGTTACAAAAGCATAAGTAACCCACAACTTTCCACCCCAATTTCTTATTTACCAAACATCCTTATGTCTGCAGGGCGAGGTCTAGAACTCCTACAGTGCAGAAGGAGGCCATTCAGCCCATCTAGTCTGTACTATCAACAATCCCACCCAGCCCCTATACCCCACAACATCCACAATATTTACCCTGCTAACTCCCCCCCCCCCCCAACACTCAGGGGCACCACAACTGGAAGTATTGTCAAACTGATCTGGATGGCTTGAGTTGCGTAGAACAGTACAGGCCCTTCGGCCCTCGACGTTGTCCCTAGCTACGTCCAAACCCAAGATCGTGCTACCCCATTCCCTTTCGTTCTGGTGTGCTCCACGTGCCTGTCCAATAACCGCTTGAAAGTTCCTAAAGTGTCCGACTCCACTATCACAGCAGGTAGTCTATTCCACACCCCAAAACCACTCTCTGAGTAAAAGAACCTACCTTGGACATCTCCCCAATATCTCCCACCATGAACCTTATAGTTATGCCCGAGGCTGGATAGACTGGGACTTTTTTCCCCTGGAGCGTAGGAGGCTGAGGGGTGGTCTTATAGAGGTTTATAAAATAACTAGGGGCACGGATCAGCTAGATAGTCAATATCTTTTCCCAAAAGTAGGGGAGTCTAAGTCTAGAAGGCGTAGGGTTAAGGTGAGAAGGGAAAATTTTTTCACACAGAGGATGGTGAGTGTCTGGAACAAGCTGTCAGAGGTAGTAGTAGTAGAGGTGGGTACAATTTTGTCTTTTAAAAAGCATTTAGACAGTTACATGACTAAGATGGGTAGAGAGATATTTTGATTTGATTTATTATTGTCACGTGTATTAGTATACAGTGAAAAATATTCTTGCATGCTGTACAGTCAAAGCATACTATTCACAGAAGGAAAGGAGAGAGTGCAGAATATAGTGTTACAGTCATACCTAGGGTGTAGAGAAAGATCAACTTAATGCGAGGTAGGTCCATTCAAAAGTCCAATGGCAGCAGGGAAGAAGCTGTTCTTGAGTTGTTGATACATGACCTTAGACTTTTATATCTTTTTCCTGATGGAAGAAGGTGGAAAAGAGGATGTCTGGGGTGCATGGGGCCCTTAATTATGCTGGCTGCTTTGCCAAGGCAGTGGGAAATGCAGACAGAATCAATGGATGGGAGACTGGACCATACACTGGCTATTGAGATGAGCTTAGTGATTTAAAACAAAAGGGTCAGCATGAATAAGTTGGGTCAAATTGCCTGTTTTCATGATATAAACTTCAATGATTCTACGACTGTATTTTATTTATTATTTAGAGTTTTTCAAGTATACTATTGTATACTATTGTATAATATTGTATAATATTATATTGTATAATATTATATTGATGGTGAGCGGCCTTCTAGAATTGAATATTGTACATATTCAAGTATACTATTGTCACAAGCAGGTTTACATTAACCCTATAATAAAGTTAATGTGAAAACTCCCTAGTCGCCACACTCCGGCGCCTGTTCGGATACACGGAGGGAGAATTTATCACGGCTAACGCACCTAACCAGCATGTCTTTCAGACTGTGGGAGGAAACCCTCACAGCCACGGCGGGGGAGAACGTACAAACTCCGCACAGACAATGACCTGAGCCAGGAATTGATCCTGGGTCCCTGACGCTGTGAGACGGCAGTGCTAACCACCGTGCAATTTAGTTCCCCGACATTTATTTTTATACGTTTGTGAGTTGCGGTCCTCGCTGGCTGAGCCAGTATTTTTTTTTTGCACGTCCTTATTTGCCCTTCGAGAAGTTGATGGTGAGCGGCCTTCTAGAGTTGCCCCGGTCAGTGCGGTGTGGGTACACCGGTCAGTGTAGCAGCAAGTGGGCAATTCCATTGTTAAGCCTTATGAAAGACGGGTGATGGCCATTGACCTGACCGCCAAGACGGTATAAAAAGGCAAAGATGGAAGAATTTGGGTGGGTAAGGGGGGGGGGAATCTTAATGAGTTTGCAACTCCACTGGGCTGGGTGGCAGAATAAACTTGCTGAAGGTGAAAGAAGACAAGTTGCTGTGTTATTCCCTCCGTTGTATACTATTTGTTTAAGAAGGGGAACAGAGACTTCCCCGGGAATTATAGACCGGTGAGTCTCACTTCTGTTGTGACGGTAAATATTCATCATGGAGTTCGGTTACGAGTGGTGTGCCTCAGGGATCTGTTTTGGGGCCACTGCTGTTTGTGATTTTTATTAATGATCTGGATGAGGGTATAGTTGGGTGGATCAGTAAATTTGCTGATGATACCAAAGTCGGAGGTGTGGTAGATAGTGAGGAAGGGTGTCATAGTTTGCAGGAAGACTTAGACAGGCTGCAGAGCTGGGCCGAGAGGTGGCGGATGGAGTTTAATGCGGAGAAATGTGAGGTAATCCATTTCGGTGGGAATAACAGATGTGTTGAGTATAGGGCTAACGGGAAGACTTTGAATAGTGTGGAGGAGCAGAGGGATCTAGGTGTATGTGTACATAGATCCCTGAAAGTTGGGAATCAAGTAGATAAGGTTGTTAAGAAGGCATACGGTGTCTTGGTGTTTATTGGTAGGGGGATTGAATTTAGGAGTCGTAGCGTTATGTTGCAACTGTACAAAACTCTGGTGCGGCCGCACTTGGAGTATTGTGTGCAGTTCTGGTCCCCACATTACAGGAAGGATGTGGAGGCTTTGGAGAGGGTGCAGAGGACGTTTACCAGGATGTTGCCTGGTATGGAGGGGAGATCCTATGAGGAGAGGCTGAGGGATTTGGGGTTGTTTTCGCTGGAAAGAAGGCGGCTAAGAGGGGATCTTATTGAAACATATAAGATGATTAGAGGTTTAGATAGGGTGGATAGTGATAGCCTTTTTCCTCTGATGGAAAAATCTAGCACGAGGGGGCATGGCTTTAAACTAAGGGGGGGGTAGTTATAGGACAGATGTCAGGGGTAGGTTCTTTACCCAGAGGGTGGTGAGGGATTGGAATGCCCTGCCTGCTGCAGTTGTAAATGCGCCTAGTTTGGGGGCGTTTAAGAGGTCTGTGGATAGGTTTATGGACGAAAAGGGATTGGTTTAGGTTAGTGGGTCACTGTTGTTGTTTTTTTTTAACTGGTCGGCGCAACATCGTGGGCCGAAGGGCCTGTTCTGCGCTGTAATGTTCTATGTTCTATGTTCTATTACCGATCGTAACGGCACCAATAGCGATTGCTGCAGAGGGTTGAGATCACGATGCCTGCCTAAACTAAAACGTAGACGTAGCACGTAGAAAACGTAGAACAGTACAGGCCCTTCGGCCCTCGGTGTTGTGCCGAGCTACGTCCAAACCCAAGATCAAGCTATCCCACTCCCTATCGTTCTGGTGTGCTCCATGTGCCTTTCCAATAACCGCTTGAAAGTTCCTAAAGTGTGCAACTCCACTATCAACAGCAGGCAGTACATTCCACACCCCAACCGTATGCACTGATGGAGTCCGTATCTTTCAATTCTCATTCACGTATTTGTCTAGTTGCCCCTTAAATGCTGTGACCGTACCTGCTCCCACCGCCCCAGGCAGCGCATTCCACCCACTGTGTTGAAAAAAAAACTTCACTCGCACACCTTTAAACTTTTCCCCTTGCACTTTAAACCTACTTCCTCCAGAACTTGACTTTTCTGCCCTAGGAAAGAGCATCTGACTATCCACTCTGCCACTTGTAGACCTCTGTCAGGTCACCCCTCAACCTCCGCCCAGTTCCAGTGAGAACAAACCGAGTTCCTCCAACCTCCCCTCATAGCTAATACCTTCCATATCAGGGGCGGCCCGGTAGCACAGTGGGTTAGCACTGCAGCTTCACAGCTCCAGGGTCCTGGGTTCAATTCCCGGCTCGGGTCACTGTCTGCGTGGAGTTTGCACGTTCTCCTCATGTCTGCGTGGGTTTCCTCCCACAGTCCAAAGATGTGCGGGTTAGGTTGATTGGCTGTGCTAAGAAATTGCCCCTTAGTGTCCAGGGATGCATAGGTTAGAGGGATTAGCGGGTATGATATGTAGGGATATGGGGGTAGGGCCTGGGTGGGATTGTGTTCGGTGCAGACTCGATGGGCCGAAGGGCCTCTTTCTGCACGGTAGGGTTCTATGTTCTATGAACATCCTCTCTTCTATATCCTCTCCAAAGCCTAGGGAACCTTGCTGTGGCTGTATAGGGCATTGGTGAGGCCGCAGCTGGAGTACTGTGTGCAGTTTTGGGCGCCGTACTTACGCAAGGATATTTTGGCCTTGGAGGGAGTGCAGAGGAGGTTTACTCGGCTGATACCGGAGTTGAGGGGGTTGAGCTATGAGGAGAGGCTGAATAAATTAGGCTTGTACTCGTTAGAGTTTAGAAGAATGAGGGGAGATCTCATTGAGACGTATAAGATGATGAATGGGATGGATAGGATAGAGGTGGAGAGACTCTTCCCACTCAGAAAGGATAGTAGGACTAGGGGGCACAGCCTCAAGATAAAGGGGGGGCAGTTCAGAACGGAGTTGAGGAGGAACTTCTTCACTCAAAGGGTGGTGAATCTCTGGAATTCTCTGCCCATTGAAGTGGTGGAGGCTGCCTCGCTAAATATTTTTAAGACGCGGGTTGATGGGTTTTTGATAAGAGAGGGGATTAAGGGTTGTGGGGAGAGGGCGGGAATGTGGAGCTGAGCCACGACAGATCAGCCATGATCTTATTGAATGGCGGGGCAGGCTCGAGGGGCTAGTTGGCCTACTCCTGCTCCTATTTCTTATGTTCTTGTGTTCTTACATCCTTCTGGTAGTGTGGCGACCAGAATTGAACACAGTATTCTAAATGAGGCCAAACTAAGGTTCTATAAAGCTGCAGCATGACCTGCCAAGTTTTATACTCAGTGCCCCAGCCGCTGAAGGCAAGCATGCCGTATGCCTTCTTGACTACCTTCTCCACCTGCGTTGCCGCTTTCAGTGCTGGGTGGACATGTACGCCCGGATCCCTCTGCCTGTCAGTACTCTTAAGGGTTCCACCATTTACTGTATCATTTCGACATGCGTTGGACCTTCCAGAATGCATTATCTCGCACTTGGTTTTGGCGCGGGCAAAGTAACTTCATTGCAGTGTTAATGTAGGACTACTTGTGACGCTAATAAACTTTAAAACTTAAAATGCTAGGGTAGATAGAAAGAAACTTTTCCCCTTAGTAGAGGGGACAGAGATGAAAGGCAGGAGATTTGAGGAGATCCTTTTTTCCACCCAGAAGGTGGTGGGAATCTGGGACTCGCTGTTTGACAGGGTGGTAGAGGCAGGAACCCTTGCAGTCAGAGAACCACAGAAAATTACGGCTCAGAAACAGGCCTTTTGGCCCTTCTTGTCTGTGCCGAACCATCTTTTTTTTGCCTAGTCCCACTGACCTGCAGGTGGACCATATCCCTCCACACCCCTCTCATCCATGAACCCATCCAAGTTTTTCTTAAATGTTAAGAGTGACCCCGCGTTTACCACTTTATCCGGCAGCTCATTCCACACTCCCACCACTCTCTGCGTGAAGAAGCCCCCCCCCCCCACCCCCGCAATATTCCCTTTAAACTTTTCACCCTTAACCCATGCCCTCTGGTTTTTTTTTCTCCCCTAGCCCCAGTGGAAAAAGCCTGCTTGCATTCACTCTATCGATACCCATCAAAATCTTATACACCTCCATCAAATCTCCCCTCAATCTTCTACGCTCCAGGGAATAAAGTCCTAACCTATTCAATCTCTCTCTGTAACTCAGCTTCTCAAGTCCCGGCAACATCCTTGTGAACCTTCCCTGCGCTCTTTCAACCTTATTTACGTCCTTCCCGTCACTAGGTGACCACATTTAAGGAGCATTCAGATGAGCACTTGGAATGCCACAATGTACAAGGGCTACGGACCAAGTGCTGGAACATAGTATTAGAATAGATAAGTGCTCGGTGGCCGGCACGGACACAGTGGGCCGAAGGGTCACTTTCTGTGCTGTGAAAACGCTCTAACAACCACATTCCCTTCCAAGCCCCCCACACGCTCTCACTGTCCTGACTTGGGAATATATCGGCCGTCCCTTCGCTGTGACTGGGGTCCAAATCCTGGAACTCCCTCCCTAACAGCACTGTGGGAGTGTTATCCACAGCACACGGGGACTGCAGCAGGTTCAAGAAGGGAGGCTCACCCACCACCTTCCCAAGGGGCAATTAGGGACAGGTGATGAGCACTGGGGCCCAGCCAGCGACATCTGCATCCTAAGAAAGATTAAACAGACTCTTAATTTTTATGTTATATCGCGCATTTAGGGCTTGACATATAGCTGTGTTTTATTATTATTCATTTGTGGGTGTCACCTGCTGGGTCCAGCATTTCTTGCCCATCTCTAGTTGCCCCTTGGAGGGCAGTTGAGAGTCAACCACATTGCTGTGTGGCCTCTGGAGTCACGTGTAAGCCAGACCGGGTAAGGACGGGCAGATTTCCCCTTCCCCAAAGGGACATTAGTGAACCAGATGGGGTTTTTCCGACAATGGTTTCACCGTCATCAGTAGATTCTTAATTCCAGATTTTTTTTTTACTGAATTCAAATTCCACCATCTGCCGTGGCGGGATTCGAACCCGGGTCCCCAGGACATTAACTGAGTTTCTGGATTGATCGTCTAGCGATCGTATCTAGGCCCTATGCGACTCGTAGAATCCTACAGTGCAGAAGGAGGCCATTTGGCCCATCGAGTCTGCAGTGAAAAACAATCCCACCCAGGCCCTATCCCCATAATCCCATACATTTCCCCAGGCAAATCCCCTTGACACTAAGGGGCAATTTATCATGGCCAATCTACCTAGCCTACACATCTTTGGACACTAAGGGACAATTTAGCATGGCCAATCCACCTAACCTACATATCTTTGGACACTAAGAGACAATTTAGCATGGCCAATCCACCTAACCTACACATCTTTGGACACTAAGGGACAATTTATCATGGCCAATCCACCTAACCTACACATCTTTAGACACTAAGGAACAATTTAATATGGCCAATCCACCTAACCTACACATCTTTGGACACTAAGGGACAATTTAGCATGGCCAATCCACCTAACCTGCACATCTTTGGACATTAAGGGACAATTTAGCCTGGCCAATCCATCCAACCTGCACATCTTTGGAGAGTGGGAGGAAACCGGAGTACCTGAAGGAAACCCACGCAGACACAGGGAGAACACGCAGACAGTGACCCAAGCCGGGAATCGAACCCGGGTTCCTGGTGCTGTGAGACAGCAGTGCTAACCACAGTATCATCCAGTCTACCTGCTCTGAAGCTGGTTGCCCGGATCCGTTCCCGGCACTCCAGGGGCAGTCGATCGGGGTATTTGAGATGTTAACTGTTGGTCCTCTCATAGGCAGGAAGCGAAAGAATCCAGAGGAGGAGGAAGAGGAGCTCGATGAATTGGCATGTCGCTGGGAATGGGAAGGGGATGGTGGCGTTTGGAACACTTATTCCGATGAGCACGCGCAGGAAATCTCTGAGGCCTTGCGGTGAGTGTGTGAAAGTAGCGTGCGGTGTTTCGATTGACGTATATGACGTATACCCCCCTCACCGTGTGAGAGTTCTCATCCTGCGATTCCCTCCACTGCCTCTTCCCCTCCCCTACTTCCCTACATCTGCTAGTACCTCCAGCCTAAACCGCGTCCCCCACCCCCGCAACCACCAGAGATCTGAAACGAAGAGCGAAAGTGCCAGAAGAGCTCCACAGATGTGGCAAACATCTGCCAAGCAACAAAAGTTAGTGTCATTATGAGCCCAATGTTTTGGTTTGATTTATTATTGTCACGTGATGGGATGCAGTGCAAAGTATCGTCTCTTGCAAGCTTTGCAGACAAAGCATACCATTCATAGAGTACATAGGAGAGAAGGGAAAGGATTTGATTTATTATTGTCGCATGCATTGGTATACAGTGAACAGTATTGTTTTCCCGCACAGCCTACAGTGAAAGCATACTGTTCATAGAATCCATAGGGGAAAAGGAAAAGAGAGAGTGCAGAATGTAATGTTACAGTCATAGAACATAACAACGCAGTACAGGCCCTTTGGCCCTCGATGTTGCGCCCACCTGTGAAATCAATCTAAAGCCCATCTAACCTACGCTATTCAAATATCATCCATATGTTTATCCAGTGACCGCTTAAATACCCTTAATGTTGACGAATCCACTACTGTTGCAGGAATGGCATTCCATGCTCTTATACTCCCTAAGCACAGAACCTACTTCTGACATCTGACCTATATCTATCATCCCTCAATTTAAAGCTATGTCCACATGCTGACCAACTCCATCCGAGGAAAAAGGCTCTCACTGTCCACCCTATCTAATCCTCTGATTGTCTTATATGCCTCTATTAAGTCACCTCTTAACCTTCTTTTTCTAATGAAAACAACCTCAAGTCCCTCAGCCTTTCCTCATAAGACCTTCCCACCATACCAGGCAACATCCTGGTAAACCTCCTCTGCACCCTTTCCAATGCCTCCACATCTTTCCTATAATGTGGCGACCAGAACTGTACGCAATACTCCAAGTGTGGCCGCACCAGGGTTTTGTACAGCTGCAACATGACCTCGCGGCTCCGAAATTCAATCCCTCTACCAATAAAACCTAACAGACCGTACTCCTTCTTAACAACCCTATCAACCTGGGTGCCAACTTTCAGGGATCTAAGCACATGTACCCCAAGATCTCTCTGCTCATCCACACCACCAAGTAACTTACCATTAGCCCAGTATTCTGTATTCCTGTTCTCCTTCCAAAGTGAATCACTTCACACTTTTCCGCACTAAATTCCATTTGCCACCTCTCAGCCCAGCTCTGCAGCTTATCTATGTCGCTCTGCAAACTGCAACATCCTTCCGCACTGTCCACAACTCCACCGACTTTAGTGTCATCCGCAAATTTACTAACCCATCCTTCTACGTCCTCATCCAGGGTCACTTATAAAAATGACAAACAGCAGTGGCCCCAAAACAGATCCTTGCGGTACACCACTAGTAACTGAACTCCAGGATGAACATTTCCCATCAACCACCACCCTCTGTCTTCTTACAGCTAGCCAAGTTCTGATCCAAACTGCTAAATCACCCTCAATCCCATGCCTCCGTATCTTCTGCAATAGCTTACCGTGGGGAACTTTATCAAATGCTTTACTGAAATCCATGTACACCACATTAACTGCTTTTCCCTCATCCACCTCTTTGGTCACCTTCTCAAAGAACTCAATAAGGTTTGTGAGACACGACCTACCCTTCACAAAACCATGCTGACTATCCCTAATCAAATTATTCCTTTCTAGATGATTATAAATCCTATCTCTTATAATCCTTTCCAAAACTTTGCCCATCAAAGAAGTAAGGCTTACTGGTCTATAATTACCAGGGTTGTCTCTACTGCCCTTCTTGAACAAGGAGACAACATTTGCTATCCTCCAGCCTCTGGCACTATTCCTGTAGATAATGACGACATAAAGATCAAAACCAAAGGCTCTGCAATCTCCTCCCTTGCTTCCCAGAGAATCCTAGGATAAATCCCATCCAGCCCAGGGGCTTTATCTATTTTCATACTTTCCAGAATTGCTAACATCTCCTCCTTATGAACCTCAAACCCGTCTAGTCTAATAGCCTGTATCTCAGTATTCTCCTTGACAATGTTGACTTTTTCCTGTGTGAATACTGTCAAAAAATATTCATTTAGCGCCTCTCCTATCTCTTTGGACTCCAAGCACAACTTCCCACTACTGTCCTTGACTGGCCCTAATCTTACCCTAATCATTCTTTTATTCATAGAACATAGAACATAGAACATTACAGCGCGGAACAGGCCCTTCGGCCCACAATGTTGCGCCGACCAGTCTTATTTTTTAAAAAAAAAACATTGACCCACTAATCTAAACCACTCCCTTTTCGTCCATAAACCTATCCACCAATCTCTTAAACGCCCCCAAACTAGGCGCATTTACAACTGCAGCAGGCAGGGCATTCCAGTCCCTCACCACCCTCTGGGTAAAGAACCTGCCCCTGACATCCGTCCTATAACTACCCCCCCTTAATTTAAAGCCATGCCCCCTCGTGCTAGATTTCTCCATCCGAGGAAACAGGCTATCACCATCCACCCTATCTAAACCTCTAATCATCTTATATGTTTCTATAAGATCCCCTCTTAGCCGCCTTCTTTCCAGTGAAAACAACCCCAAATCCCTCAGTCTCTCCTCATAGGACCTCCCCTGCATACCAGGCAACATCCTGGTAAACCTCCTCTGCACCCTCTCCAAAGCCTCCACATCCTTCCTGTAATGTGGGGACCAGAACTGCACACAGTACTCCAAGTGCGGCCGCACCAGAGTTGTGTACAGTTGCAACATGACGCTGCGACTCCTAAATTCAATCCCCCTACCAATAAACGCCAAGACACCGTATGCCTTCTTAACAACCTTATCTACTTGATTCCCAACTTTCAGGGATCTATGTACACATACACCTAGATCCCTCTGTTCATCCACACTATTCAAAGTCCTCCCGTTAGCCCTATACTCAACACATCTGTTATTCCTACCGAAATGGATTACCTCACACTTCTCCGCATTAAACTCCATCCGCCACCTCGCGGCCCAGCTCTGCAACCTGTCCAAGTCACCCTGCAAACTTCGACACCCTTCCTCACAATCTACCACACCTCCGACTTTGGTGTCATCAGCAAACTTACTAATCCACCCAACTATACCCTCATCCAGATCATTAATAAAGATTACGAACAGCAGTGGCCCCAAAACAGATCCCTGAGGCACACCACTCGTAACCGAACTCCATGATGAATATTATTATATAAAATTATTCCTGACATACCTATAGAAAGCTTTAGGGTTTTCCTTGATCCTGCCTGCCAAAGACTTCTCATGTCCCCTCCTGGCTCTTTTTAGCTCTCTCTTTAGGTTCTTCCTGGCTAGCTTGTAACTCTCAAGCGCCCTAACTGAGCCTTCACATCTCATCTTTACATAAGTCTCCTTCTTCCTCTTCACAAGAGCTTCAACTTCTTCAGTAAACCACAGTTCCCTCGCTCGACCACTTCCTCCCTGCCTGGTAGGTACATACTTACCAAGAACACGCAGTAGCCGTTCTTTGAACAAGCTCCGCATTTCAATTGTGCCCATGCCCTGCAGTTTCCTTTCCAATCCTACGGATTCTATACCTTGCCTAATCGCATCATAATTTCCTTTGCCCCAGCTATAACTCTTGCCCTGCGGTATATACCTATCCCTTTCCATCGCTAAAGTAGACGTAACCCAATTGTGGTCACTATCACCAAAATGTTCACCTACCTCCAAATCTAACACCTGACCTGGTTCATTCCCCAGCACCAAATCCAATGAGGCCTCGCCTCTTGTTGGCCCATCTACATACTGTGTCAGGAAACCCTCCTGCACACATTGGACAAAAAACTGACCCATCTAAAGTACTCGAACTATATCTTTTCCGGTCAATATTTGTAAAGTTAAAGTCCCCCATAACAACTGCCCTGTTACTTTCGCTCCTATCCAGAATCATCTTTGCAATCCTTTCCTCGACATCTCTGGAACTTCTCGGAGACCTGTAGAAAACTCCCAACAGGGTGACCTCTCCTTTCCTGTTTCTAACCTCAGCCTATACTACCTGAATAGACGACTCCTCATCAAAAGTCCTTTCTGCCACCATTATACTGTCTTTGATTAACAATGTCACACCTCCCCCCTCTTTTACCACCTTCCCTGATCTTACTGAAACATCTGAACCCCGGAACCTGCCACAACCATTCCTGTCCCTGCTCTACCCGTGTCTCCGAAATGGCCACAATATCAAAGTCCCAGGTACCAACCCAGGCTGCAAGTTCACCCACCTCATTCCTGATGCCCCTGGCCTTGAAGGAGATACACTTCAAACCACCTTCCTGCCTGCCGGTACACTCCTGTGACCTTGAGACCTTATTCATGACCTCACTACTCTCAACCTCCTGTACATTGGAGCTACAATCCAGGTTCCCGTCCCCCCGCTGAATTAGTTTAAACCCTCCTGAAGAGTATTAGCATATTGTCCCCCAGCATATTGGTACCCCTCGGGTTCAGGTGTAGACCATCCTGTTTGTAGAGGTCCCACCTACCCCAGAATGAGCCCCAATTATCCAGGTATCTGACTCCCTCCCTCCTGCACCATCCCTGTAGCCATGTGTTCAACTGCTGTCTCTCCCTACACCTCCCCTCGCTAGCACGTGGCTAGGAGACACACTTCTGTCATAGCTAGGGTGTAGAGAAAGATCATTTTAATGCTAGGTCAGTCCAATCAAAAGTCTGATGGCAACAGGGAAGAAGCTGTTCTTGAGTTGGTTGGTACGTGACCTCAGACTTTTGTGCCTTTTTCCTTCTGGAGGAAGGTGGAAGAGAGAATGTGCGGGGTGCGTGGGGTTCTTGATTATGCTGGCTGCTTTCCTGAGACAGCGGGAGGTGTAGACAGTGTCAGAGGATGGGAGGCTGGTTTGCGTGATGGACTGGGCGACGTTCGCACCCATCTGTAGTTTCTTGCAGTCTTGAACATAAGAACATAAGAACATAAGAAATAGGAGCAGGAGTAGGCCATCTAGCCCTTCGAGCCTGCCCCGCCATTCAATAAGATCATGGCTGATCTGTTGTGGCTCAGTTCCACTTTCCCGCCCTCTCCCCATAACCCTTAATCCCCTCTCTTATCAAGAACCCATCAACCCGCTTCTTAAAAATATTTAGCGAGGCAGCCTCCACCACTTCAACGGGCAGAGAATTCCAGAGATTCACCACCCTTTGAGTGAAGAAGTTCCTCCTCAACTCTGTTCTAAACCGCCTCCCCTTTATCTTGAGGCTGTGCCCCCTAGTCCTACTGTCTTTTTTGAGCAGGAAGAGTCTCTCCACCTCTATCCTATCCATCCCATTCATCATCTTATACGTCTCAATGAGATCTCCCCTCATTCTTCTAAACTCTAGCGAGTACAAGCCTAGTTTATTCAGCCTCTCCTCATATCTCAACCCCCTCAACTCCGGTATCAGCCTAGTAAACCTCCTCTGCACTCCCTCCAGGGCCAAAATATCCTTGCGCAGGTGCGGCGCCCAAAACTGCACACAGTACTCCAGCTGCGGCCCCCTTGGTTGGAGCGTGAGCCATACCAACCTGTGAAAGAATGCTTTCTGCGGTGCACCTGAAGAAGTTGGTGAGAGTTGTAGCGGACATGCCAAATTTCCATAGTCTCCTGAGAAAGAAGGGGTGTTGGTGGGCTTTCTTAACTTTAGTGTCGGTGTGGAGGGACCATTTCTACTTCGTCACCGGCATGTTCTCCACTACGTTTCCTGAAGTCGATGACTACCTCCTTCATTTTGTTGACATTGAGGGAGAGATTATTGTTGCCGCACCAGTTCACCAGATTCTCCATCTCGTTCCCGTACTCTGTCTCGTCATTGTTTGAGATCCGACCCTTTACGGTGGCAAACTTGAAGATAGAGTTAGAGAGGAAATTGGCCGCACAATCACAGGCGTATAGTAGGGAGCTGAGAACACAGCCTTATGGGGCACCGGTGTTGAGGATGATCGTGGAGGAAGGGTTGTTGCCTCTCCTTACTCACTGCGGTCTGTGGGTTAGGAAGTCTCAGATCCAGTCGCAGGGGGAGGAGCTGAGCCCAAGGTCACTAAGTTTGGAGATGAGACTCGTAGGAAGAATGGTGCTAAAGGCTAAGAACATAAGAAATAGGAGCAGGAGTGGGCCATCTACCCCCTCGAGCCTGCCCCGCCATTCAATAAGATCATGGCTGATCTGTCGTGGCTCAGTTCCACATTCCCGCCCTCTCCCCATAACCCTTAATCCCCTCTCTCATCAAAAACCCATCAACCCGCGTCTTAAAAATATTGAGCGAGGCAGCCTCCACCACTTCAACGGGCAGAGAATTCCAGAGATTCACCACCCTTTGAGTGAAGAAGTTCCTCCTCAACTCCGTTCTAAACCGCCGCCCCCCCCTTTATCTTGAGGCTGTGCCCCCTAGTCCTACTGTCCTTTCTGAGCGGGAAGAGCTTCTCCACCTCTATCCTGTCCATCCCATTCATCATCTTATACGTCTCAATGAGATCTCTCCTCACTCTTCTAAACTCTAACGAGTACAAGCCTAGTTTATTCAGCCTCTCCTCATAGCTCAACCCCCTCAAGCTGTTGTCTATGAATAAGAGTTTGGTGTTTTTGGCATTTATCCGGTCCTTAACCCGGTCTGGCCTACATACGACTCCAGAGCCACAGTGATGTGTTTGAACGATATTCTTCTGGATTCTATGTTCTAGTTTCTCTTTGGGGAACAGTGGGGTAAAAGGCGGTGCAATTCCTGAGCTGATTAGCAGTTGAAGTGCATTAAAAAAAATGGGCGGCACGGTTAGCACAGTGGGTTAGCACTGCTGCTTCACAGCTCCAGTGGACCTGGGTTCGATTCCCGGCTCGGGTCACTGTCTGTGTGGAGTTTGCACATTCTCCTTGTGTCTTGCGTGGGTTTCCTCCCAGAGTCCAAAGATGTGTGGGTTAGGTTGATTGGCTATGCTAAAAATTGCCTGTCAGTGTCTTGAGATGTTAGAGGGATTAGAACATTACAGCACAGAACAGGCCCTTCGGCCCTCGATGTTGCGCAGACCAGTGGAAGCAATCTAATGAGCCTCTAACCTAAACCATTCCCATGTTATCCATGTGTCTATCCACTGACCATTTGAACGCCCTTAAAGTTGGCGAGTCCACAACTGCTGCAGGCAGGGCATTCCACGCCCTTACTACCCTCTGAGTACAGAAACATCCGTCCTATAATTACCACCCCTTAATTTAAAGCTATGTCCCCTCGTGTTAGCCATCACCATCCGAGGAAGAAGGCTCTCACTGTCCACCCTATCTAACCCTCTGATCATCTAACCCTCTGGATTAGCGGGTAACTATGTAGGGATATGGGGGTAGAGCCTGGGTGGGATTGTGGTCGGTGCAGACTCGATGGGCCGAATGGCCTCTTTCTGTACTGTAGGGTTCTATATTCTATTCTATGTTCTTAATAGGCTATTTAGTTCAAGGGGAGGCAATGGCCTAGTGGGTATTATTGCTGGATTATTATTCGAGAAACTCAGCTAATGTTCTGGGGACCTGGGTTTGAATTTGAATTCAATAAATAAAAATCTGGAATTATGAATCTACGGATGACGGTGAAACCATTGTGGGAAAAACCCATCTGGTTCACTAATGTCCCTTGAGGGAAGGGGAAGTCTGCCGTCCTTACCCGGTCTGGCCTACATGTGACTCCAGAGGCCACACAGCAACGTGGTTGACACTCAGCTGCCCTCTGAAGTAACCCAGTGAGCCACTCAGTTGTTCAAGAAGGCAGCTCACCACCACCTTCTGAGGGAGCACCGAGGGCTGGGCAATAAATGCTTTGTAGCCGGCGACGCCCATATCACGCAGATGAATTTTAAAAAATTAAAATTAAGGATGGACAATAAATGCAGGCCCACCCAGCGATGGCCACATCCAGTGAATGAATTCATCACGGAAAAGAACGCTCCTACGTGGAATAGAATCCCTACAGTGCAGAAGGAGGCCATTTAGCCCATCGAGTCTGCACCGGCCATCGTCCAGCCAGGCCATATCCCATAACCCCATGCATGGCCTTGCTAATCCCCCTAAGGGACAATTTAGCATGATAATTTACCACCTAACCTGCACATCTTTGGACTGCAGGAGGAAACCGGAGCACCCGGAGGGAACCCACTCAGGGGGAGAACGTGCTGACTTGACTTGGACCTTGACAGCTCAGTGACTATCACTGCTAGCTGTGCAGACACGTGGATTTGGGTTGGCGTCTGCGGGAGTTTGCGCATTCTCCCCGTGGTTGTGTGGGTTTCCTCCGGGCGCTCCGGTTTCCTCCCACACCCCCAAAGATGTGCTCTTAGGCTGATTGGTTTTACCAACTTGACCCTACGCTATTCTCCCCTGAATCTGGCTACAATAGGGGTACCATTCGCATACACGCGGGGCAAGGTACGTGTAGGAAAATGCTTTGTTAAAATGGCGGCGCGGGCTCGTTGGGCCGAAGGGCCTGTTTCCCGTGCTGGGTTGTTCTTTGTTTAAAAGTCTGTGGTCACGTACCAACCGACTCGAGAACAGCTTCTTCCCCGCTGCCATCAGACTTTTGAATAAGAACATAAGAACATAAGAAATGGGAGCAGGAGTAGGCCATCTGGCCCTTCGAGCCTGCCCCGCCGTTCAATAAGATCATGGCTGATCTGTCGTGTCTCAGTTCCACATTCCCGCCCTCTCCCCATAACCCTTAATCCCCTCTCTTATCAAAAACCCATCAACCCGCGTCTTAAAAATATTTAGCGAGGCAGCCTCCACCACTTCAACGGGCAGAGAATTCCAGAGATTCACCACCCTTTGAGTGAAGAAGTTCCTCCTCAACTCCGTTCTAAACCGCTCCCCCCCTTTATCTTGAGGCTGTGCCCCCTAGTCCTCCTGTCCTTTCTGAGCGGGAAGAGTCTCTCCACCTCTATCCTATCCATCCCATTCATCATCTTATACGTCTCAATGAGATCTCCTGGACCTACCTTGCATTAAGTTGTTCTTTGCACCCGAGCTATGACTGTGACACTACATTCTGCACTCACTCGCGGAGTCCAGTAGGCGTAGACGAAGGTCATAGGTTGAAGAGGGCACTCACGATGTTAAAATGGCGGCGCGGGCTTGTTGGGCCGAAGGGCCTGTTTCCTCTGCCGTGTTGTTCTTTGTCCTTTTCCTTCTCTACGAACGGCATGTTTCGTCTGTAAAGCGCGCAAAAAAACAATACTGTTCACTGTGTCGCAATGCGTGTGAAAAGAATGAATCAAATCAAAGACCCTTTGGCTATTTTCCTTCCTGTCGCTGGGTCAGAATCCTATAGCTCACTCCCTGATGGAACCCACGCCACGCCGAGTGCAGCACTACCCACCTTCTCGAGGGGTCAGTAAACACCGGGCCTGGCCAGTGACGCACCCCCACACTCCACGGTAGGACTTTAAACAGACGTTACTTCCAGGTGATTTGCACTGACACCGTTTCGCCATCATTCCCCTCCACAGGTCCGGAAACACCTCCCTTCGGCTGCCCCT